>NW_027105200.1:137423-164577 GCF_000696795.3 Halyomorpha halys | reverse complement strand
AAGACCTGAAAGTTAGGTCGAAACGTCGGAAAAAATAAATTGTTGTTTGTTTATTTGTGTTTTTCTGCTGACCGCAACCCCCTGACCATTTTCTCCTCTTATTATTTACGGTCAACTATCTTCACCTCATAATTTAATTATGTTTTATTGGTTCATTGACTAAGGTATATTTTTGAACAGCCTAAAACCTTTTAATGATAAATGGTATTTGGTCCGGGTGCGGTCAAATAAAACTCAAATAGTAAATTGGTGTACTATTTTTATTTGAGCCAACGTTTCGCACCACGTTGCAGGGCTTCTTCAGGGCTGTTTTGACAGAAGTCAAAGTCAGCTCGCTCGCTATCATTCTTCTTTGTCTAATTATTGTTTTATGATACGCGTTCAACTCAGAATGTTTTGTTTTTTTAATTTGTTTTATGTTAAAAGTTGTTTGCATGTATGAACTGTTTAAGAGTCAAAGAAGAAAAAAAGAGAAGAAGAAGAATACTATATGCTTTACTTTATTAAATTAATTAGCTACTGAAACGAAAGGTTGACATAAATGAAAATGAAAAATAGTTTATTATTCTGGAACTAGGGCCCTTTAGGACAATTATAAGATAATTTATATATTTTGAACAAATATTGCCCAAAAACGTTGTGGCCACAATTCATTATAACTTATATTAAAATTGTATATAAATAATTTTAGATACAGAGATAAAAAAAAATGAATAGAAACTAACCAACTAAATACATAAAAAACAAAATAAAAAGGTAGTTATAATTATCTGTACTATTGTAATATTGAATTAGATTGGTTAAGTAAAATGTATTTAAATATAAGGGTTTTAAAAAAGGGAAGGGTTGGTACATGACTTATGTAAGAGGGAATGGAGTTCCAGTGATATGCAGCTTGGGTAAAAAATGATTTATCAAACGCAGCATATTTCACAAAAACGGTACCTGTTAGTACGGGACTGAATTAGAATTTGAAATACAGGTTTTCTAGGACATAGGAGGGGCACTGAGTACTAATTACTTGGAATAGAAAGGAAGCTAAGAAATACTGGCATCGGAAGGATGGATAGAGTCTCTTCAGCTCGGCGTAATACTGAGTGCGTATCTCTGCTGATCCCGAAATTAAATCGTACTGCGCAATTCATAAGACGTTTAAGTTCAGATTCGGAATAATAATCAATATAACAAAATTGTTTTTTATGTTAAGCTTGATAATTCAAAACTTATGTAAAAAATTAATTATTTCTTATTTAACAAAATACACAACACAAACGAAAAATGTAAAGCGAAGGAATATTAAAGAAAAGAAAAGTTCTATCAAAACCATACCTGTGTTTGTTTGTAGTCATCCTGCCTGCTTCCATAAGAAAGATTCAATTATGATCACATTCTCCCCAACTTATATTCGGTTTTCTCTATTGTTCAATTTTTCACATGGTTGTCAAAAGTAAGGTTTGAGGAAAATGTGTTAACACGCTAAGACGTATGTAAACGAGCAATGTATTTTAATGTACATACATATAAAAAAACTCATAAAGTGATAGTAACAATGTATCGTACAGTACGGGACCTGAATAATCATTCAATTTTAAGTAGTTGCTTAACTAAGGTCAAGTACATTCTGAGGCAAACATCCAGGTGACTATTGAGCAGTTCATAATCATTTGTTATTGTTCATACTCATTTAGAAATTTAAAGTAACTGCTAATTGGCTAATTTAAAGTAGAAATTTAATGTAACTGTTATATTAGCCATGTAAGACTCACCAGGACCCTGTTTCATAATAAAGTACAAACTAATACTGTTAATCTTGTAGTTTGTATTTGGTACAATTTCATTGACTTGTACAATTGTACCAGATAGTTTTTTACTTTTAAACTCTTTTAATATCATGAATAGCCATTCCCATCATAAAACAAAATGTATTAGTTCTTGTACTTTATAGTTTGTTTACTTGTATTCAAGGACTAATATTACTATTGGCTTTCATTTATGAAACAAGGTCCAGGTTGATCTGGTATTAAATAAAAATATAAGGATACAATATTAGAGACTTATTTGTATTCTTCACTGAATGCACCCCAGTCATCTTCTCAATATATAATCTGCAGTTAGCTATCTACTTTATTTAAATCAATTGTAGAGCCTTATTTTTTTTTTTTTTTTTTTAATGAGAGGAGTCAAGATAACTTTTTCAAGGCTTTGATTCAAGATAACCAAGGGAATTACAAGTTGATAAGCTATTATCCAAGTTGAAAAGTACAAAGTAAAAAGTTTACTCATTGAAAGCTTCCACTGCTAACGCGCATTTTCTATTAGAATATAATTAAAATTTTTACCTAGATTAAAAAAAAAAACGGTAAAATTAAACGCCCTTTAAAGTATTTACTGAAGTATTCCAGGTCACAAAAATGGAGGTTTATATTATTAAAAAAAAAAAATCAGTATTTAATGCGGAAAATTTTTATCTCAGAAACCATGAAACATACCGATGTTAATTAGTACTATAATTAAAGTTAATTCAATGTGCTATAATGTAGTTTAAAACGTTTATTTTCCTAGAAGTAGTAGTTTTTATGACATTTTCCAAAATAAATTAACAAAATATTGATATGTGAAAAACTATCTCAGCAACTATTGCATGTACAGATGTTTACCAGCAATCAAATTAAAGATAGTTTAATTTACTATGAAGTAGTTTTTGATGTTTATCTTCCTAGAAGTAGCATTTTATATTTAGAAATCAATATATTTTAGCAAATATCATGAAAAATACTAATCCTACAAAGATAAGTTTTTATGGACTACTTTATAGCACATTAGTCTAGCTTTAATTTGAGTGCTAATAGATATCTGTACGTCTCATGGTTCCTGAGATATAGATTTCCCACAATAAATTTACTAACTACTGATTTTTCAGTTCATTTTTTGTGAAATTTTGTTTTAAAAAAAACTTGTCTCAGGAACTATTTGATGTAAATAACTCTGTTAGAGCTCATATTTGAGTAAATTTACTCTTTTTAAAATGGTGTTTTATTAGGTTTTCTAGTGTTGTATGTAGTTTGAAAATTTAATGTTTCACTAAAGTAATCAAAATAATTCAGGTGAAATTTTGACTTTTTTCTCCTCTTTTCCTCTTGTACTATAATATCTTGAATACTTCTGAGGGGATTTTCAAAATTAATGTTTTTTTAAAAGTAGAATAATATTTGAGCACTAATAGAATTTATTACTTATTATTCGATATTTTCCGAGATACAGTTTTCAAACACAAATATAGTTTTCCAAATAACGAGGAACATTAATTTGTGAATATATGAAAACTACAATTCCTGGGAAAATAATAATCATAAACCACTTTAGGACACATTTCACGAGTATCGAATTGGGCCCTAATAATTCTTTTTCCAAAACAAGTTGATTATTAATGAATTATCATATTATCTGGTGAAATATTATTAATGTAAGTTATTTTTATTCCTGTAGCTTAGCCTGCTATATACACAGCATAATAAATCTAGTTAGACAATTGCTTGCTATTCTTATATTACAGAGGCATAAAGAGTATTATTAAAATACATAATAGTAGTACATGATCTTTTTCTTATTGTTTTAGTTCTTTAATATTTTCTTTTTTAGATATTTTCATTTTTTTTTGTCATCTTTCTTATTTTATTTTATTTTTTTTTTATAATTTTTTTTTCTGCTGTCATGAGCCTAATCTAAACTAATTCTCTGTTAGTATAATAAATAGTAAAAATTCTAGATATAGAAAAAATGTATACATACATAAAAATCCTATATGATCATGCATATAAAATTGTAAGATCACTTAAAATCAGTAGCTAGTGAATTTATTTTGGACAACTATATCTCAGGAATCATTAGACATACAGATGTCTATTAGCACTCAAATTAAATATAGTTTAATGTAATGTACAGTATTTTTATCGTGTCTGTAAAAAGTTGTGTATAAGGCACATTCCTTTGATGAAATACTCCAGTACAATTGACACTTTTTTTGAAAACCAATTGAAAACCTTTATAAAGAGAGAAATGTTTCCGATTTTCAAAAACATTCCTGAAAAAAAAAATAAAAAATAGCAGTTTCTTCTTCATGAAATGATTCTCAAACAAAGTAGGAGGAATTCAATAAAACAAAAAAATAACTACATTTGCCATCATAAATATATTTGATAATTAATACATTAATAAGTTGTTTCTTATTTTAGTACTAGAGATTTTGAGATCAATGAAGTTACACACAATTTATACAAAAGTCAATAGAATTTAAGTGTTTGAATAGAAAAAGCTTTGTGAAATTTGATTGAACTGAAAGTTATAGAGAATGAGTTTGTGACCATGAGTGGGCCTGAAAATATTTTCAATACACTATCTCTCAACAAATGTAATTTTTTTTTTTCTCTCTGTATTAACTTACTTACATTTTTTTGGTTATTAAAAAAACAAATTTGTTTTCTCAAAACGGCAAAGCACAATTTTTAGATGAAGTCCACACACATACACACACATAAAGATAAAAGAGCATTCCTGTTTTCTTCACAGCAGTAGAATGAAACGGATATATGTATATATATATATTTTTTATTGTTAATCAATCGAAGCATTAAAATTAAATCTTATTGCCTATTTTTTTTATTAATACATTAAATTAATTATATTTTTACTCAACAGGAGTTAAATACATCTAAAACTATGTAACTTCTTTAAAATTATTTATACATAGTAACATTAATATATTTTTGTATTTTAAAAAAATATTAATAAAAAAACAAGGTAAATATACAAGGATGAGAAAGAAGAGTAATACATTGGTAACATTAAAGCTTTGACCCAGCAAAGTTCATAAGATGTTCTCAAGACAACTTTTAAAGTACAAATAAATTAATAATAATTTAATGTAATAATTAATGATACTATTCTTAAGTGACTAGGGAGGTTAGAAAATAGTAAATAGGCCTTTTGAAAACATTATAAAGTCAATTCATATTTTAATGGTTTTCAATTGAATTGTTTTTGGAATCTGTCCATCATTCGATAGTTTGGATAGGCAGTATACACACATCAATATTTATACGCTATAATTACAATTTATATATAAAATATTAATTTTATATAAATAAGATAAAAGTTTAAAAAAATTATTTATCTTTTTTCAGTAAAATAGGTTAAAATTATTATTATAACAATATATCCTCTACATTTTATCATCAGTTCAATATAGTACATTCGTCCGAATTACGTGCCCTGAAAGACTCCAATCAAGTAAATATATTGTGTGGTCAACACGAATTCAGCAAAAATAACTATTAAGCTATTAAAACTATTAAGCGCAAATACATATTCAATTGCAGTGCATATATAAATAACTATATAATATGATAATGGAAATATTATTTAGTATATAAGTTGACTATCAATGAAATCATGATGGTTGAGATCCGGTCGGAAAATACACAATACTGGAAAATATACTGTTGAATTAGATACAACTGTATGTTTTTAAAAAAAATTGTTACTTCTTGAGTTTAAAGTATTTTAGACTGCATACCTTACTTTGCTTTTTCTACTTTCATTTTCTTCAATTGGAACTAGAATTATTAAGCAACAAAAAATATAACTACAAAGTTACTATAACCATCAATGCAATAAAATAAAATAATAAAGAATAAAAGAATAATCAAATTATTCTGGATCATTATCTCATTTAAAAATGAAAGTTTTACCTGGTGTGGGAAACTATCATTTAAATCTACGTGTAATAATTTGTTTTGGGGTTTGACCACTCAATATTTACTTAACTCTATTGGCTATACAATCCTGATAACATTAATTTAATAATGATCAAGTTTCCACAAAGAAGCTAATTATAATAAAAACTGATTTCAGGCAAATAGAAAAAAAAATCGGATAAATTTCCATTTAATTAAAATAAACTCTTCAAAGCTTGTCTGTTGAATAACCAAAATAGACCAATTATCTTATGTGATATTAAAATTGCATCTGAGCAGAAGAATAATTTACCTGGTAAGCAAAATATATTTAAGTAATAATCTAGTTCATATTTAAAATCCTAAGAAAGCTTTGAAAGTTTGAATGAGAATCAATATATATGAAATCTAAAAAAAATAAATAAATAAAACGCCATTTAGCGAATGTTCTCTCTGTAGTGCCTTCAGTTTTAGATCCCTCTTTTCAATTTAATTCATAATATTCAATGATCAATAACAAAATAAAACTGCAACTGTTGCTTTCCATCTATGGTTTGATAATTTATGTATATTTGTAAAAAACTTACAGTATGAAGGTGTTCCTCAGAAGCTTAAAATAAGGAAATAATTAAGTTCTCAATAGAAAAACTGGAAATTTAGAATATTTAGAAACTCCCATGAGGACTTTGTACAGTGGTACCTTTATTGGACCCATAAAATATATTTATAAGACTAAATTTTCTATGTTCTAGATACGCACTCACCATTTCGAGAATGTGTACATCTACCATATTCAAATTTATGAATAGATTACTATTTTCAAATATAAATGTACAGGTTAAGAGAGTGCCATTCATGACAATTTTGGCACAATTTAACAACCTGGTAAGAAGTACCAATATAATTGTTCATTCTGAATGACTTTAAGGATTATTCCTACCTGTGAATAATTGTTTCAGATCGAATACATTTAGTGAAAACTTGCTCAAAAGCTCTCATCGATATAGATAACATGTTGATTATTTATCTCATTACAAATACCAAGAAACGCAACAACAATTTCAAAAGTTATTTAGTTTACAAAAGGATATGTATACAGACAATTTTTATTTGTTCGTGTATTTACACATGTAATTGTAATCATAAGCAATAAAAATATATCGCATTTTTCCTCTATTCATTTTTTACTGTTTTTCTTTTTGTTTATATACATATTTCTCAGGAGAACTGTAACTCGAAAATGGTTAGTAAATACATACATTGTACTTACTAAATTTAATAATATCTTGTTTGTATGCCAAAATTATATCAAGTACTTAAAATATATATATTTTAGACACTGACTGGTAAATCTAGACTAAATGATCAGCCTACCAATATATATACAAGGAGCTTCTACCTTTTAAGAAAGACTTTGTAGATATATCCACAGAAATATTAATAATTATATGTAATATATATATGTAATGTTCGTATCAATTTAAAAGTTTGAACAAGATGGCTCGGCAATACAAACATATTAGATTACATTAAATTAATTGTACAGAAATAAAATCAGCTCAATAACAAAAACTATTGGATTAACTCTAGTTTTATTACATATGCCATGCAGTCGAATAAAATAAAATGGCATATGGCTTTGAAACTGTTTACTCGTCCATCTTCGCTACCAACAGCTTCTAGATTCACTTTAACCAAAGAAATAATTTATCACAATTACAAAAATACTGAATTTAAGATTCAAAAGATTGGTAAGGCCACATTTGGTAATTTATTTTGAACTACCACTGCCTGCCATTTAACTAAAAGACTAATCAAAATTGTTTTTTTAATTTGTGGAACTAAAAGACTTTTGTTTGGAACTAAAAAATTTGTGTAGAACCAATTTTTAAAATATCTCTGAAATATATACCTTTATAACACTACCAGAAAAATGTTGCAATTATATCAAATAAAACTCTTTTAATCGAAAACAATAGTTCTTACTTGGACGGACATGTAATTGCAGTAGTAAATGCTATTTTTCTCTTAAATTATTTTATAGACATTCCATTAACAAAAAACTGTTTGGGTAATAAACAATAATTTAAAATAAATTGTGAATAATTAAGAACCAGGAAGATTTTAGAGTTATTTAAATTAAAACACTGACTTTTAATTTTCATAAAATTAATGATATATTATTTTTTATTTTATTATAATCATATTTAATCTTATCTATATTGAGAAATATATTAAAATTTTTGGATAAAAACAAGTTCTGTTTGGTTTAAGTGAATCTAATATCAGTACATAAATGCCTATATACACATACATGTGTATATTATATATTCTCAACTTAGCTACTTGAGATGATTAGAGGAATAGAGCAGGAGAGAAATAAAACCATTTCCAGTTCAAATTATAGTAAATAATGAAATAAAAATTACAGTATAATTATTCAGGATTATTTTGGGGGAGGGAGAAATGACTGTGGCGTTGGAGATGATGAACAGGATCTTGAGATGCCTCTTGGTGGCTCAGCAAGGAGCCGAGCTCCAGAGGGTGCCTCTGGTGGTTCTGGAGTAGGAGTAGGACAACGCCTCTCACAGGGTGCTACCAGACCACTCAAGGCGTGTAATGGAATACGATAGAGTCTAAATGGCCTCGCCTCAGGAGATACAGCTGAAAAATTATCATTATTATTGATTTCCAATGATATTAAAGTAAAAATAAATAAAGCTGTTTTATAAATATTACTATACCCATGTAGATGAAAGGTTAAATAGACATTAAGTCTGAAAAAAAAGGAGTAAGGAGAAAACATAGTGGAAAATTATAACCTTATTATAACAAAATAAATTATACTGCTAAGTCAAATCAAGGTTCTTGATAAGTTTAGAAAAGGATATGATTTATTTAATAGTAAATTTAGATGGTAACAAGCAGGCAGAAAAGCAGATTTACAACTGCAGAAATGAAATTACTGAGAAAAAATTAGAGATGAGGTCAAAACGAGATCGAATCTACAATGAGTCAATCAAAGAGAAATTTGAGGTCATTGAAATTTAGATAGAAATTTAAATGAAGACAATGGACAATGGGCAATGTACCCCCTGGATGAGACCACCAGAAAGTCCAAAAAGGTAATTTATAGAGTATGTCCAACACCTTTGCTGAAAAATAGAAAAATAATGTTCGAAAATTCAAGAATAAGGCTAAGGCCTGGGAAGAGTGGCTGTCATGGCTAAATGGTACTATACCTGCTGAAAGGAATTAAAATGATATTGTGAAACAAGAAGAAGAAGTAATTTTTTTTTAAAGAAAAAAGTAAAAACTTGATGGAAATACACTTTTTCTACAAAAAGTAAATTGTACATTTACTGTACCATCCCGCTATGTATGTGGTAGGAATACTTAAGGTTTATAAATAATGAGCCATAGATTATGCCTTTTAATGAATAATAATCTGGTATTTTGTGGTAGCAAACAAATCAAATTTTCTAAGAGCTTAATTTTTTTAACTTACAATGTGGTGAAGATGGAGGAGAAAGGCTATTGTCCTTTTCTGTTTTATCCACTTGAAGTCTTTCAGATTTACTTTGGAAGAACTCAGGAGCAGTTGTTGCAAAAAATATATCATTCTACAAGAGAAAACCAAATTAATAATAGGATAGAAATAAAGAGAAACTGGCAAAATAAAAATATTCAAAGGTATTATATGTAATCAATACATACCTTTGAAGTGATCAGTTTAAGTTTTGGCATAGCCATTGTTTGTACCAAATTACCATTTATAATAAGACGAATTTCCATTGCATCAGATGTAAAGGCCAACACATAAGGAAACGCACAGACTGAAATTAATTTAGGAGTTATAAGTTAATGAGATGATCAAATGATATAAAGAAAAGGGTAATCTTGAAAAATAAAATAATATACCTATATCAGTAGGTATAGAGTTCCAATGAAAATCAAATTCAGTACTTGACACATTGTCTGAAAGCTTTTGAAAATGGCATGTATCTGTAAACAAAAAGAATTTTAAAATTATATTAAAATGAGTAAGCAAAACACTATCAAGTATTATATAAATATAGAGAAATAACATATCAACTTTGAAATTAATTGATAAAGACTTCTATCTTCATATGTAATATGTTTTATTATCTGTTCAAGTCCAACTTAGAGCAAGTGTTATTTGACCACTAGTTTGTTGATATGATCAAGTTAAGGTATCAAATTATTAAGACTATAATTTTGTCTCAGGAGGTTCTAATTTAATCTAGCTAATTGATCAAAAAATAATTTTCTATAAATCCTGGACCATGTATATATCAGCCCTGTATAAAATAATAACAATAAATGTATCAATTACATTACCCTAGCATTAAGTTAGTTTTTCTTAGTTTATCCCCTACCTTTCCATTTCTCACATATGAGAACCTTTTTTAACTGGAGCGGGAAGGTCTAGTTTTTTGTCTCTTCTGATCATCCAAACAATCATGAAACATACAGATTTGTCTTGTTTATGGATGGGACAAAATTCCTTCATGACGCTTTCTTATATTTTTTTTGTATGGAAATCTTTACATTTTTTTGTTTTTTACTGGGTTCAGGATTTTCTTTGTTAGAATTTATTTATTTAAACACCGTAAATTATTGATTACATGTGTAAGTTAGTTGTGAAGGTAGCAGTAAAAAATTGTTTTCTTTTATAAACAGTTAGTATACATTTGAAAATCAAATGAACTCATTTTTTCTATGCCAAAATAAACTTAATGATTTAGATTGTGAATGGAATGTGATAAAAGATATTGCCTTATTGCTTGTGTCAAGACTAAAATCAAAAACTCTTCTGCAGCCTGTAGTTTTGTTCCTTTGGTATAATTGGGGAGAATACATTAACAAAATTCTTAAAAGAAGAAGACTGTTTTTTTTTGTTTTTGTTTTTTATGGAATGATGGTTTATTTATTTTTTTTATAGTCAAACCCATAGAGATTATTAATAAACTCATGAAAACTTAGCACCAAATGTAAATTGTTACATTATGGACATTAGCTTTGTTTAATACCCATTGCACATTTATTAAATCTCAGAAAGTCATATGCCGTGCACGAATGTACATGGGCCAATGGAACCTAATTCTTATCGTAGTGGAGTTCCTCCTATTTGCAGACGACATTATTCTTATTTCAGATTCCCCTGAGCGACTTCAGCAGGCAGTAATGGAATGGGATGAAGAATTGAAGAGGAAGGAAATGACCATCAATCCCCTAAAAAGCAAAATACTTCAAGTTGGCACAACTCAAGAGGATATCAGGATTGTCTGTAATGAAGAAGTGATGGAGGTGGTGACAAACTATACCTATCTGCCACGACAATAAATAGGTCTAGAAAAGTAGATTCGGAAGTCTCAAGCAGTATATCGAAGCCCGATTCATCTACTATACAATCTACAACACTATTATCAGAAAAAAAGATGTGGGAGAGGATGTGAAGCTCCACCTGTTCAAATCTGTCTTCTTACCGATACTTCTGTATGGATCAGAGAGCTGGATCCTGAATGATAGGTTATAAAGCCGTGTTACTGCAACAGAGATGAAGTTTCTCAGAAAAATTATGGGGAAAACCCAGAGAGAATGTGTCCGATATGATAGTATCAGGGAGGAGCTAAAGATAAGCCCTGTGCTAGAAACTCTGGAGAGGAGGCAGCTCAGCTCGTATGGACACGTCTGCCAGATGAACCACCAAAGAGACCAAATGAAAACACTGGAGGTGAGGCCAGTGGGGAGAAGACCGAGAGGGCGACCCAGAATCTCTTACGCCCGCCATATGGAAAGAATTGGAAGGTGAAGAGGGAAGACTCTAGAAGAAATGAGGAAACTTGCCTGGGATAGGAACACATGGAACCGATGGTTGGAAGCACCCCCACGCTGAGAGGCATATGGCTGGAAAAAAAAATGAGAAGAAGTCATATGAAAATTTCAAAGATTTTCTGAAATATGTGAACAAACATTTTTAGAAAATTTGTGGAGGATGTAAAAAGAAGTTGGTATCTTACTAGGTCAACTAACTGACTAAAAGAAAAGTACAGTGTTTTATTTGTGAATGGGACAGCTGAGCAATCAAGGAACAGAAGTTTAAACCCACACAAGAAAGAACTTGAGTGGGAAATCAGCAAAGAAGAATTAAATTGTCAGATTGGTATTTTTTAAGTGATTATAAACTATTTTATACTTTAAAGCAATTTATATAGAGTTACAAAAGACGCAATATTTAAATCAAATAAAATAATTTCTCTGGTTAAAAAATACAATTTTTTTTTTTTACTTCAGAATATATTTTTATAAAAACCTTATATGTTAAAAAAAAAAAAAAAATTAAAATTAGTATGATGCATTTAAGAACATCTTACAGTTGTGAAACTTCATTCTAAAAGTTTTGAAATGTTGGGTTGTGAAAAAATCTAAAATCCTCATTTACTACTTATAGCAATATCTCACATTACCAAAGAACTAACTGATAATTTTTCTAATAAGCTCTAAATATGCATACTGTTGTAACATAATAGAAGTTCTGGTTCTTCATCTTCGTAAAGGTCAACTGCTGCAACCAAATGCCCTTTACTGCCATCTTGCAGAGAATACAACTTGGTAACATCAGCACTTCTCTCATTGACAAGATCAAATTGATGCCTGTATCCTATACATATTGTGTTATCAGCAACTCCGCCAGCAGAGGCTGCTACAGTCGAATCAACCAAAGTGATCAGAGAAGGAGACTCGGGTATAGAAATCTCCTGAAAATATAAACTGACATTATACTACAATATACTAATAAATAAGTTATATTTTTCACTAATTGATTTAATTAAAGCTTCATGAAGAAAAAAATGTGAAAAAAAGAAAAATTTATTTAAATGTTTCAGAATAATTAATTTAATGCTAAGTTAAATCAATAACTGGAAAATTAGTAAATAACTAAATATGGATAATTTTAGTAGACTCAGTATAAATTTGTTTTACTTGATATAATTATAAATTTTGTTAAATAGTTCATAATTAGACCAAACTTACTCTTAAATATTGAAAACCATCGACAGTATCGGTGTCACTGGCAGGGCACCAAGCTGTCCAGGCAGCAGAATGCCTCCATTGCATAATAAGTAACTTCTTACTCAAGCTTACCACCTGTAAATGAAAACAAGAAACATAATTACTTTTTTGTCATTGTAAACATACTTTGTTTCAGTATGTCTAATTCCATGACTACATGACAACCTAAAATTAATTAAGTGAGCTGAGCAGTATAAGAAGTGCCTATTTACATTCTTAAATCAATCTTTTTTTTTTTTTTTTTTTAAGCCGGAATCATGTTTACTTATATATTTATACAATTTTTTTTTTACTTTGATCTGCCATCGATTCTAGATCAGATTTTTAATAAAATATTGAATAATACTACCATCTCTATTAAAGAGGCTATTTACTGAAGTGTGACCCCTATCGTACTTAAATTTTCAGTTGTAAATCTTGAGCCCTTCTAGTTGAAATCGCTACGCTACCTACTTCATAGTTTTAATACTTGTCATACTTTATATTGAATGTTAGATACTTACTACCCTGAGGTGAGAACCTCCAGGCCTGCTGACTGCATATAGATTGCATCCTCTGGTTCTTTCTAATTTATGTTCTTTCATGTCTGGGCGGCTCCTAACTTCACCATCTCTTTCGAAGTCAGACAAACGGAAAACATGCATCTTACTGTCTCTACCTGTTGTTTTGACTAAACATTAACATAAGAAACATTTTTTTAATAAAAATAATATAAACATCCAATCGGTACAATTAAAAAGTACATCTTCCCCATACCTTTATCTACCCGAATTAAGAGAATTCCATGAGCTTCTACCACAGTTAGCTGCTTAACAATGACAGTTTTATCGAATATTTGCCGATGAGAGATGCCATCTATAAAAAAATAAAATAAATTAATGACAATAATTACCTCAAAACAAAGTGAGGTATATAGACAAGTTTTGTTTTTTAAAGACTTCCTGGGCTCACGGGTCATTGCTGGTTCAAGATTAAGTCAAATATCAACTAGTAATTCATATGGTATATATGATATATACCATATATATATATGGTATATAAGGTTGTTGCCTCGTTTAGCTGATCAGCCTCACCTACTCGAGGAAGGGCCTTTGGTCTACAGTGTGTGCTTACTTATTGCTAACCAGTCACCCATCAAACTTAGCTTAATTTTTTTACCACTGAACAATAAACTACATTATTTATAATCTTATTATTCTAATGTGAAAATTGACTAATTAGGTAATTAGACTTAGTCAAAGAAATGCTTATTAACAAAAATATATGATTCCCTAATGTTTTAATGTCTCATATAGTAATTTGTTGTATTGACGTGGGCAGCATAGGCATCATGAAGTTTTTTTTTTTTTTAGATGATTTAATTCTAAAATTGTACTTAGGTAAGATAAATTATATAGAATATTGTTATTTATTTTGAAATTTTTGAAGATCATATGTGTAAAAAAGCTGTTTGTAATAGATTGTCCTTGAGGATGGCCGAATTGGCTGAAACGTTGGACTTACAAACAGAATAAAAAATTTATTGAGACTAAAATGGATAAAATTTTATTTATTTAAATATAAATAAACTACATGATTTTTTAATTGTCTAAACTTTTTTTTTACAGTGATATCAAATAAACATAAATATGAAGTGACCTACCTTCAACTAAGTAAACACCGGAATCCGTCGCCAGTATGAGTCTGCTTTCACCCCATGAGTCACCAGCCAAGATTTCATGAGAAAAGTCGGGGTAGAAACAATGTGGCTCCCACGGAGCCCTCTTGTAGAGTCCAGTTGTTGCCAATGATGTGGGAGCATCTCCTTTCACTATGGTTTCCAGCTTCAGTGCTTGACCTATCCTAACAAACTCTACTTGACGAGCTTCCTCTTTCCTCCGAGAACCTCGTGGAGGGTCAGGCAAAACGTCAGAGAATGCTCTGCGGTTCAGCATCGTCTATTAAGTAAGGATTAATCTTAAATACAAGGCTAGGACTTGTGATAAAGTCTTAAATAAATAATATACATAAATTATGATTTTCACAAAATTAAGATATAAACAAGGTTTCTTACTCATTTAGAAATATATATGACAGTTACTACTGAAGAGGTATTATTAAAGCTACAAGAAAATAATTTCATTGATAGAACTACATCAACTCATTAATTGAATTAATACTGGTATTTTAATATTTAGTAATGAAAAGTAACATAAATAAAGGATGTGGCTGCAATAAAAACCAATGGTACTGCAAACCCTTTTTCTGGGAAATGTCTTATTGTCTTTCTAATCAATTCAAGAAGGCTGTGTAAAATTTTGACTGGATCAGATGAATAGATAAAATAATACAACAGTTTTTGCAATTTAGTAACACAGACCCTATCTGCAATTATTGGAAATTTTATGTGTGCTCACAACAAGGATGTCAAGCAAGTCCAGTCAAATCTAATCCATCGAGCTGGAGTGTAACTTTTGGATTATGAGCCCTTACTGCAGCGACATACTTAAATATATCAACTTTCAAATTGGTTATTCATGTGAATTATCAAGATTATTTAACATAGCACACAGCTTAAAACTAGACTTACTTGTATTTGAAGCTATAAAGCCGAACACTGCCCTTGCTAAAAGAAGCCAGAAAATATTTTGCTATATGATAAGACATGGATGCTCTTGCTCAATTTATTAGGTAAAGGGATTTTATTTAAATAGACTTGAATAGACATAAAATGGATTTGATCACTTACAGTAGCATATTTAGACATGTTAGGGCTGTGGATGATGCGATATTGCGTTAGGGTGGGAGGCTGAGGAAGGTTTGGAAGATATGAAATAATCCCTAAGAGAAAGAGAGAATCCAGGAAGCCCCTAAAACTTTTAAAGTTTAGGGGCTTTTAAACTTTTAAAGTTAAAGGAAGGGGGCTTTAACTTTTAAAGTTAAAGGAAGCCCCTAAAATTTGTCTGTGACATATTAGTCATTTATTTAATTTGAATGAAGTGAAATTTGAAGTTGATAAGCAGCGGTAGTAAGAAATAGGTGAAAAAAATGCATTATTATTGGTTAACTATGTTTCACTCGGTTATTAATTCTATCAGTTACAGATCATTCACAGATGTAAAGGCTGTGGATCAAATAATAAATGAAGTCGAGATGTACAAAAATGAAAATGTTCCATTCTATTCAAGAAACTAAGTAATGGTGAGGACCCACATTGTCTGTGATCTCTCTCAGATTTTATCTCCTAGATAAGTGAGAACTATCAGTTAATAATACTGAAGGATGTACGAGCGACGATCCTGTACTCTGGATCCTTAATAGGCATCATCATGATCTTCTGAACATCATTTTATTTAACTTATAGACTATCTGCCTTGCAAAAGGACATATAGGTCATAGAAGACCTAATAAACAGCCATAATATATACATTTTAATAAATTCATTGCTAGAGTTAAAATTAATAATTTGAATGTATATCCGCAACTGTTGAGTTGATCCTCTGCGATAATGTACGAGTTGCCAGCCACAAATGATAGCTTGCATCATCAGTGCTGCTTTCTTTATTTACTTTTTAATTATTTCAGTACTATTTTTTTTTTTTTTTTTTTTTTATAGCAACTCAATTATTTACCTGAAACAGTCTAGACTTTAGATGGCAAAACCATCTAAGGAGCTCTGAGAATTGATTTCAGGATTTGCAATCAAATATGCATCCATTGATGATAAAAGATTTCTTTATCTTTCTTTTATTTATTCCTCAAATTTTTATAAAAACTCAAAATGCAACATTCAAATAGCACCTATACATTTTCTATATGTACATGCCTAAATAAATCTCAAAGCTAAATGAAATACTCTTCATGTCACATGTCTGTATAATTGTTTTCCTAATCAGAGTCAAAGCCTAGCAGTGATTCCTTTTGAAAACAAAATTAAACAGCACATTTCAGGACTGCGGTGAGCACACAAACAATAAAGCTGCAAACACAAAACAAAAAATGAAAAACACTCACAATGATTTTTCTCAGAAAGAAGTAATGGCTTATATAATAAAATTTGAAAAAAATAATCACAAAAACATTTCCATTATTCATTTTTTCTACCTATTATATGGTAAGCAAAAATAATGCTAAGATGTAAAGGGAGGATTAGATATTTAAATTTCCATGGAATATTTAAGTAATCCATTTTAATTCAGTCAATTGATGAGAAAATAAAATACTTTGAGGAAAAAAAAATACCTTAAGCCTGAATGGTATCTCACTTGCACTTTATTTTCAATATAAATAGCTTAAGTGATTTGTATAGGGAATGAGGTTATGAAAGACTTACATAAAAGAAAAAAAGTAAAACTCAGTTGCAGAGGATATTAATTGTATTGGAATCATTCATCACATTGTAAATAAGACTCATGTACATTTTATTTTGTGATTGCTTGGGTTCAATTGTATAAATATGCATTTAAATTTTAAGCTTGTATACTAAAATCATGCCAAATTTTTCTTGCCTTGACAATGGCAATTGCGCTTTTGAGTTGTAGAAGGTCAGTAAAGAAGTTTCAATTAAAAAAAATAATAAAAACTTCTTTTCATTTTAGAATTTTGTAAAAAAAGAAGAATGGAAATGCGCAGTAAAATTTCTAGGGATATCACAGAGAGGCACTAAGCCATTATCACCTTCGGAGAAGCTAACTACTTTATAACTAAGCCAAGAAGCACAAATACGAAGCCAACTAACACTACTCACAGCCCTGCACCCATCGCCCATGTGCTCTGCGCACAAGTCTTTGATCAGCATGTCCAGGGTCCTCTCTCGTTTCTGGGCAAATATTGGCGTGTTAAAAGTGGCTTTCTCACCATTTATCACTGAAACGCAACAAAATCATTAATGAAAAACACATATATGTATATTCTGTAAGTTTCTGATTTAAGCCATTAAAATTTTCATGATTGCTAAATTTAAATTATGTTAGAAAAACATGCATTTTTATATATAAAATACTATAGATAAAGTATAGATATAATTCCTGCACTTTAAAAACATAAAATTCATTTTTAAGACATATTGAAATATTAAACAATATAAATTAAATAAAGATTAATATTATTTAAAAGCTGTTACACTTACACTTTACCAACAAGAAGTCCCTGAAATCGGTTGGAGACCTGAAAACTGGTGGACAGGGTAGAGATGGGCCAAAAAGTGGAACCGACTCCTCAGAGTATATTGAGAGCCTGTAGCTTTGGTCTTCTGAACAATAGCTGACCACGGCGAATACATCTATGTTCTTGGTAAAGAATCATATAATGTATTTCTGATGAATTTATCACTAAGAATATTGATGGGTTGATCAGAATTTTGTTAGCTTTATAGGATAAGTAAATAACCTGCAGTAAAAATTAAATATATATACTTATAAACTATGATATATAAAAAAAAATGATCATTTATTCCTGATTAAAGAATTTAATGACTACTATCTAAAAATATATATGTTTATGTATGCTCATGGTGTATAGTTAAAACCAATAAACAGTCAAATAATGGTGAAAAATAAAGCAAAAATGTTTTCAACTGAGAAAGAAAGAGTGATCTATTTATAATTTGTAACTTAAATTTATGAAATATAAATTTTCACACACATTTTTACCACTCTTTAGTTCACTTTTATTCCATGATATCTTATTCTCTTTCTTTATTATAACTATTATTAACTATAATTTTAGTTTTATGTATCATTTTTAGCTTTGATGAGGCCCTGCAAAGTGGGGCAAAACGCTGGCTCAAAATAAATAGTTTATTTACTAATTGAGTTATGTCGACTGCACTTAGACTATCTTCCTTTCATGTATTACGTGTGGACAACGTTATCACTGTATATTCTATTGCGCTTTTGATTCCTTAAAATCTCATCTGAAAGTCTCTTTTTTTTTAACATAGGCTTTTTTCAAAACTTTTGGAATGACCACTAAATTCTCCTAAAATTTCATTGATAAATTAATGAATTTGATATTTGTTTATGAAAAAAAGATTCAAGGTTGACATATTATTTTTAAACCTATAAATTAAGAGTGATATTGAAACTTTTTTTTATAGATTAAAGTATTCTCTTTCGTCAATGATACATCTCGATTATTAATAGATAAATCTAGTTATGATAAGAACGCACTCTGCAATAGTTACATTATTTATACCATATTTTATTTTTTATTTATTTATTTTAACTTTGAAAAAGGATACGAGTGAATTGAGATTTGATGGATGATGGATTGAAGTTTGCCATCTGTGAGGGTCCTCCTTCCACGAATACGATGTTGACTATGTCATTACCGATATGTCGCTTCCTCTCGACCTGCAATGAACAAAAAGTTATTATTATTTAACTTTCATAATTATAGGCAACAAATAATTTAAAATGCAGAATAAACAAGGTAATGAACAATCGACCTCTGCAAAAACAGTTTGGGTAACTAACTAATTCTTAACATATATGTATGTTTATCTTTTTTCTCATAGCCTCTTCCTGTATTGTTAGTTGTGAACTATAGTTCTTACGCACGAATATTTCTGGTTATTATACTTTTTTCTTTTATGACACTCTTCCTGGTCAATTCTGACATAGAGGGAGGGGGTATTTATTGACCACCCTGCTCTAAGATATGAGTCAAGTTTTCATCTCGTGGTACCACCACAGAAATAAAAGTCAACCCCTCAGGTCGGAGCGCTCAGGTGGTTGAGGCTCAGGTCTTAGAAATCTGAGAACTGCGGGTGGCGCCGGTTCGAATCCGGCTTAGGGCGTTGAATTTTTTTATTTAGTGGCGGTCCTACAAAATGAAAAACTTGACCCCTCACCATGGTTAGAATAGGTTGGTCACCTGTAGATAAACCCCCGTATGTCAGAAATGACCAGGGAGGTTATTAAAAAAACAAAACAAAAGAATAATGGCCGAATTCGACTCGGCGCCACCGCCATTCCGAGGTTGCAAAGACCTACGCCTTAACTCCCTCAGCTACAGACGGCCCAACTCTGGCTATTATTCCGACCTAAAGTGGCTTTATCCCTCTTTTTGATGACAGTACTTCTTTAGTTCTTTTCTATTTCAATCCCTAAGAAATAAGTTCTCCCTAAATCACTGATATTTTTATCCTACGTTCCTCGATTCATTCCTTAAACACAATCACCCAAGATATCAGTATTTATACTTCAGCACATAGGACTGTTCCCTTTAACAAATATTTTCTTGTCTTTTCTGGTTCCTTTCTCCTTTTGGTATTAATAGGCATATTCCCTTAATTTCTTCAAACATCAGCTATTTCACCTCCTTAAATCCCAATTTTGCGATCAAACGTGAAATTTATGTATAGATAATCTAATATTTTAACTTCTTAGTTAGACCATAAACAATCATTTTATGAACATTATTTTTGTTCTAAGGTGGCTTAGTCTCAAAATAATGATGATTTCTTTTTCATTTCATTAATCAAAATATTGCTTGGTTCTTCTTCCAATATTTTTAGAAGGGTTATTATGAAGTTAAAAAAATATCTGATTTAGTGCCCCATAGGCCTTCAGTGTATGTTGCGAAGACCTTTTGTAATGGCTTTATTTTTGATATTCCAGTTAGAATGATAATGGAATATTAACGTGAAAAGTTTGTAACTTGTTTTATATTGACGTTTAAATAAAACAGGAGTGGGTATTAGTGCAGTTGATGTTTAGTAACTCAGTTCTACGAAGAGTTTGTTATAAGTTATATAAACATTTGTAAATTATGATAAATGAATGCATGTAGTAAGACGTTTACATGTCTTCAGTGTTAACGTCTTTAAATTTGAGGAAAAAAAGATCTGTCGATGTTACTTAAGACGCCCGCAAGTATTTAAAATGAGAGACACCTGCCATGATTCTATCCAATATCACTCCCATGATATCTCAGTGAGTTGATCAGTAGAAAAGTTTTGCCCTATGTGCATTGATAAGAAAATTGTTTATTTGTACTTTTCTCATTTTGTACTACAGTCTTGTAGGTTCATTTATATTCGTAAGACCTTGTAAACCTGTTTCCCGAGTCTAGATTAGAGCCCGGCTTCGGTAGATAATTATTTATTCTGTTTTATCAGCCATTGATCGTACCCAACCCCTATAAAATGAGTGTCATTAATAAGGCGAAATATTTTATGGTAATATTTATGGAATTATTTATGGTAATATTTTATGGTAATATTTATGGAAATATTTTATTTATTTTATTTGATAGCGTGATCCTGACCAATGCACCTCCATGCACAACAGTTGATGGCGAAACAATTCTTCCTTACCGATTACTGGGCCCAAGACGCTACATAGGTTATATTCTTATATATATAACTTACGAGCACTTGTACTGAAAGGCTTGAAAAAAAAAAAGGAAAAAAAGGAACAGAATTATAACGCACGATTACTAGAAAGATACAACTTTATTATCTCTGTGATGCTCCTTATAGACATTATTGAGGTTTATTTATATGGGGAGTTAGGACTAGTGTTCTCCAACCATAACTTATATGTATATATATTACCTTAAAAAAATAGCTTTACGATAATCTCTTAAACTATATATACGAATAAGGGTGGGTTACAATAAAATATGTACTCTTAGATGTTTATAAAAAATATATATCTGATCTAAAAAAAAATTAGTTTAACTCTAAAACTATACATCTCATAAAATATTACACCCATTGATTTTAAATATAATAGAATTCTATAAAATATTAAACTAAAATTATCTAAATAGGACCAGAATTTGAATATATTTGTATTATTTCAAATTAATATTTATAAAAATAGGTACTCGGTTAAAAACGAACATAGCATAAGGATATTTACATGGATCGTTTTTGAAATACACTTTAGAAGGATTTTTCTGTGAGGCCTATGATAAAAGGAGAGATAAGGGAGAGGCGAAAATATATTATATATCTGAATTTATCCGCAGTGTATTCTACACGCTACCGTCCATCCAAATCCAAGGTATTGAGAATGGGGAAGTATCTTTGTAGCGATTTCCCGATATAACCATCTCTCCCTCTATCTGGGCCTGAAAGGCGAGAAAGGATGTACCTCACACTCAAACCTGGTAGTACAAGAGCCCAAGAGGAGAAAAAGGCAGTTATTTCACCCCAATTTTTGATTACTTTAATGAAAACTATATATAATTACTAATAAAAATTGATGAGTGTGCCAAGTATACGTAGAGGGAATAAAAAATGGTGGCTGTTTCAAAAAGTAAAAAATAATTAATTTTTCCTTCGGAGCTCTGTATCGTTTAAACTACCAACAACACTAGAAAGTCTAAGAGAACATAATTTAAAGTGGAGTAAATTTTCTAAAATGTAAGCCCTAATAGAGCTATTTACGTTGAATAGTGCTCAAGATAATAGCTTTTTACAAAGCAATATTTTGTAAAAATGTTGTATACAACGTACAAAAACATCAGAAGTTAGTGAATTTATTTTTAAAAATCTATGTCTCAAAAACCATTTGACGTACAGATGAAAATTAGCATTCAAATTAAAGCTAGTTTAATGGGCTTAAAGTAGTTAATGACGTTTTTCTCTGTAGGAGTAGTAGTTTTCATGATATTTGCTAAAATAAATTGATTTATAGCTGTTCGGACAAATTTTCATTTGCCAAATTTTCATAAGCGAATATCAGAAAAATTACTACCCCTATGAAGATAAGTGTCATAAACTACTTTGCACTAAGTTAAATTTCCTTTATTTTGAGTTATGGCAGACATATGTGAGTCTTATGGATTTAGAGAATTATTTTTTAAAAAACCAAACATTTTATAAGAATAACTAGAAATTAACATTTTGTGAATTTATTTTGTCAAATATCATATCATTATCAAAAACTACTACTCCTACAACGATAAACGTTATAAGCAATGTTATAGTAAATTTAGCTAGCTTTAATTTTAGTGCTAGCAGACATCTGTACGTCCTATGGTTTCTGAAATAAATTTATTCATATATAAAACTAATTTTCGGAACTACTATTCCTACTAAGGTAAAGGTCATAAACTACTTATAATACATTAAACTAACTTTAATTTGAGTTCAAATAATCATCAATACGTCACATATTTCCTGAGGTTAGACTTTTCAAAATAAATTAATTAACTATTAATCTTTTTAAGAAATATTGCTTTTTAAAAAGCTATATCTCGAGAAATATTCAACTTAAATAGCTCTATTAGGGCTTGCATTTTAGAAAACTTACTCTACTTCAAATGATGTTCTCTTAGATTTTCTATTGTTGTTGGTAGTTTACACGATATAGAGCTCCACAGGAAAAATTAATTATTTTTTAACTTTTTGAAACAGTCGCCATTTTTTTGTACTAAAGATGTAACTTAAACAATGAATTTTTACAAAATTTGTGAAGAAGCTTTACTGACCTTCCTTATTTTCAAATTTGTACGTAAGAAACCAAGTAGTGAGGACAATCTAGGTGGCCTCATCCAGGAGGAGGGAGTTTTTTTAATAGTTTTGTGAGTTACAAATAAATCATAGCCGCAAACCATGTGACTCGTCATAAATAAAAATATAAATTTCTCAGTTTCCAAAAACTTGGAAACCTTTAATGAACTTATTGGACAGTCAGAGAAGCAAAGAGTTTGTAGATGCCATTCACGAAATCCGATGGACTGGATAAGGTATTGAAACAATAAATTAAACATTGCAGTGTTCACGAGTGAGTCCACATATTCGAAACTAAATTTGAAATATAAGATAGTATATTATTCTGGGGCTAAGTTAATTTAGAACAATTGTTAGGTTACACAATATATTGGAAAAATTGCTTAGTTATGAATAATATAATAATTGTATACAGATAACATTTAAACGATTAAAATATTGTGGTGATTAGGCCAAACGTTAAGAACTCTTTTACTTGGGGAGTATTATTATGGATGTTTTTTTTACAACGTTTACGACTACTGGACTTCATATTCTTATAATTATAATATGCCATAGTCGAAAATATATTTAACGTTTTAAAATAAAAAGGAGGAACGTGGAACATTTTAAAAGCATCGCATAATGGAAAAAAAAATTAATTGCCATCAATATATTTATGAGGTAACTCTAACAGATCTTTATGTACTATGATACTGATAGAAAATTCCTTCAATTAAAGGATCCAGTTACAGAGTACTCAGAAGATCCTTCTGAAAACGTCGAGAAAACAAAAAGAAATTGTGAAGGAAATCTGATTGACTAGAAACCTCATCTCTAGTGAGCAATGAGCAGCCATCTGGACCTCAGAGCGTGGATTGATTGGGCATTTGGAATTCATAGCAAGAGTGGTTACTCCTCCTCCATCAATTCAACATCCGTCAATTAACTTCAATATCTGCCCATCAATGATTACGTATTTTATTTAACACTGGTCGTTTTCATAAATAAAATCTTCCTCTCTGAAGTCTTTATTGTTAAACACCACTTTCATTTTTATGGACAGGTTTTATTCTCGTCACATGTCACAATATCTCGAAGTAGACCATATAACTCAAAATAGTAGAAGGAAATCCTTCCAAGACAACCTGCCCCACTAAGCCCCCATCCCTTTTTTTCGTAACATCCTGTGAATTATTTTAAAAGCAAGTACAAATATAAATAGGAAAATTTATATACAATTTTGTGCTTAACCCTTCTTTTACTCAGAGGTATTTTAAGGTGTATGTAATACACATAACCACTAAGCCACTTCCTTTCTTTTTTTTTTTCTCGTTCCATTCATAAAATAAAAATTAGTACTTCATACATATATAATACATGAAATGTATTTTTTATACTTTACTGTCTTTTCCCTTTGATTGCCTTGTGGCATTATAAGGTGTTGATATGAGTCCAGCTGAGGTGGTATAGTCTAGCTATAGCCTATGGCTACACCATGGAATTTTACGCCACTAAGCCCCTCCTTTTTTTTTTTTTCTTACCCTTCATTACAATAAAATTAGCTAAAATAACCATACATACATAATACATAAAATGTATTATATATACTTTACTAAGCCCCCTAAGACACTAAGCCCCGATTTGTCGACTGTCTTTGATACGCCTTTGAAACATTTAAAACTGGAAGAAGAGAACTAAGTTGGAATATCAGTTAAATCGTGTAAAAATGAAAAAGTGGCTAAAATTGGAAAACGGAGTGGCACTATCTTTCGAAGGAGATCATAACAATAAAAATAGTAGAACGGAATCCTTGGAACTTGGAGAAGCATATTTTATGATGTTTAAATTCTTCCTAATATTTGAATATTTTTTTATATAATTTTTTTTATTTACCAAATATTCATGATGTTTACATTGAATTATTCAAAATCATTATTATAGAATTTTGTTGAGTAGTTTGCGTATAGATTTTTGCCGTAAAATAAATAAATGGGCTATGTTGGGAGTCAAGGAAAATACGTTTGCGTAAATGTATCCAAAAATAATAGATATAGTTTCATGCAATTGGTATGGGCCCATCCAGACATAATGGCTATAAAATCTTTGAAAACACCATCAATGTCGGATTAAGGTAGTAGGTGTTATTTCTCCAAACAAAAATTATATTTGGGAAATTTCGACTGTGAGGAAAAAAAAGTCATTCTTCATGCATGAATTCAAATTAGTATACTATATCATTTAAATCTTATTTTAAATAGATATATAATAAAGAATTTTCTATGAGATCAAAAAAATCTTTAAATAAAAGAATAGCAATAATTACTATAAAGTAAAAATTAAAAAATAAATGAAGCCTTTTTTTATATGTCTTCATAAATAGATTTTAATAAATATCAATTTAGGATGCAGTATATAAAAATAGATATGTAACAGTGGTATTACCTGCTGCTTGTTATCCTTAGAGTATGGTAGCAAAGTTGATACATGGAACATTATCTCGTGGCCTTCGTAGATCGTGTAGACGGAGTATTTACCAGTCATGTCACCTTGACATCAAACATAAGAATTAGCTTAATTAGATCTTTAAAAAAAATAAGAAGCTATCTCCAAAGCTTAGAAATAAAAATAATGATAAGAATACAAAAAAATTATCCAGGGATGATGTTAATCTATTTCAAAACATCTGAAATAAAAAAAGAATCGTAAAGAAAATCGCTGGCGAATATACTTTAGCGAATTATTGATCAATCCTTTCCCAAGTAATATTTCGAGAAGGTTGGTAGTAGTTTATTATTATTTTATTTTTTAGATATATGTATTAATTTGGAGACAATATGTAAGAATAACAGTAGGAATTTTAACATCACGTTAAAGTAGTATTTTCAATTGAAAATTTTAGACAGGCGATGGAGAATAACGAGCGAATAAAGAAGAAAAAAAATATTAAATTGTGAACTTATATTAAGAATTGAATATGCAAATATATTTTAATGAGTATAAATAAGTCCAATACATAAAATAAAATATGAAAAAAAAAATAAGAATAATTACAATTAAACTTTGGCCTAATCTCAAACACTTTTTAATTTTTAAATTGATATAAAATAATTAAGTATTGGTATGAATAGTAAAATATATTTTAAATCACTCGTTAATAAATTTTTATTTAAATCCAATGAATAATCGGTTCTAAAATACCGTTTATTGCGTATTGTTTTTATTTTAGAAAAATAATAGAACAGAATAATTGGCAGGCAAGTCCGAAATATATGTGAGGAAAAAATAGAGAAGTAATAAAAAAGGACAATTTTATCCTGAAAAAAATTAATAAATAATCATTATAAACTACTGACATAAACCTTATGAACTATTAAGCGGAAACTTATATCTTATAATTTATAATTAAAATATTAGAAACTTGCTATTAAGCAAAGTTTTTATAAAAACAAAAGCGTGGAAATGTTTAACCAATTTTTTATTGAAGCCTAGACAAGCCTACGCTACCCCTATGACATAAATGCGAAGCTGATATAATCTATCGGCAAACTAACAAATCAAATCCGATAATTGCTCCTTAATCTAAACCTTCCAACAAATTAGAGGCTTGGCAAGCCCAAGTCCGTTCAGTTTCCTCAAGTTAAATATTTGCATATGCTAATGGAATCGGTCTGGTTCTTCCGCTGCCGGCGGGTATAAGTTCCACCTGATGGCCAACCTGGAAGTAGGCTTCGTACAAACAGAGATCCTGATTATGTATAAATATATAATTGGAGTATTTGCATGTATACATACACATGTTTTGACTAAACTAGGGACGATTCGCACATTTATCACTCTCTCTCTCTCTCTCTCTCTCTCTCTCTCTCTCTCTCTCTCTCTCTCTCTCTCTCTCTCT
>NW_027105200.1:132857-137308 GCF_000696795.3 Halyomorpha halys | reverse complement strand
CTCCCCCTGTCCCTCCCTCCCTCCCTCCCTCCTTCTCTCCCACTCTCCCTTCCTCCCTCCTTCTCTCCCACTCACCCTCTCCCTCTCCCTCTGTATATAAAATACAACAAGCAAATTTGAAGTAAGATCATAATGATATGATAACAGCATGTACAGAAAGTAGCCAGTAGTAGTACTCTAAAAACATTTTACAATATAAGGTCACGAGGCCATATTCTTTTCAGGCGCCTCGGAGGATTGCCAGGAATGGAAAAGGAAGGAATGATATCGGGTTCGGGCTGGATTGGTTTCATAAGGAACATTTAGGTCTTTATGGATCGTTTCTCCATTTCTAAATATGTAACGCTTTTTTTAGAGAATATATCAACCAATTTCGACCCCAACTAATCCCTCAAATTACTGAGTGAGGTTCCATAAATGTTTTTAAACGAGTTGAGATCAAAATACTGTAGAATTATTTATTCAAAAGTTTGCAACTCCCATGTTTGCTGGTATATAGCAATCATAAGTTTTATTAACCAAATTACTCAGTGATATCGCATGAATGTTTTGAAACTGAGCTCAAAATAGGGAAATTTCTTTTTAATAATTTATTATTGTCAACTTTTCATTTGTTTCTCGGAACGCCCCAGGTCCAGTTCTTTAAAGCTCTAAATATTAACATTTTTGAAATAACCCACGTATTCTGCACTAGTCCAACCTAAATCTAAGATAGTTTGGGCAGTCGTGAACTAGTATTCAATTAATTATAATAATCATACTAATAAATTGTTATATAACTTACTTAAGGATTGTGCCAGAACTGAACCTAGAGTTAGTTGGATCACAGGGATGTTAAACACCCTATAGACAATAGACAAATGACGTAATTATTAATTAATGATTGGAGAAGATGGTCGGGGGGGGGGCGCGGTCAGCAAAGAACAACATAAATAAACAAAAAATATGTATTTATGCCCACGTTTCGACCTGAGTTTCAGGTCTGACCAGTTTTAGCCAACCTTCTCCACTTGATTCCCTGATGAAGACCTGAAACTCAGTCAAATATATATATGTGTGTGTGTGTGTGTATGTGTGTATTAACAAAGTATTCCACATCTTTAATGAGAGTGTGTGTTTCAATACTACTTCACTATTACCGCCCTTCCACTTTTATATTTTTCAATAAAATGTCTTGTGATAAACCTCTTTGATTGTTACTGTTTTAACATAAAGTAGTGAAAGTTGAGATAGTTCTTTTCATTTTTCCCCGTATTTTTAGGTAGCAGATTTATAGGGCCTGAGCCGAGTTAGGGTGGCCCTGTCGCCGGATCTTAGATATATTTGTTTGTCACGTTGATATGTAGTTCTGTTTACCAGACAGCGCCTTGTCCAACAGCTGTTTTTTAAGCTTAATTATATCCAATATTATTGTTAATGGCACAGAAGTTGATGATGTAAGATTTACGAAAATACTTATTCCCTGTGAAAAATGAGCGACAGTTATATATTTTTCAATTTTTTGGACTACTTTTTGTTATTAATTTTAAGTTTTTATAAACCGATAACATGATCTCATTCATCATGAAATTGTCTGTAAGGAGATACCTTACAATATTTTTTGTGTTGAAAAAAAAATTAAAATGGTGGGCAAAAAACGCTTTTACTATTAAACTTTTAGTATTGCAATAAATCAAAACCTGTCATAGTGGGAATTAGATCCTAAAACCCTAGATCTATTATACTACAAATATTCCAAATAATATATCTAATGAAATTTTATAACTATAATTATGTATTTTTAATTATATTATTTCAAAATTTTTTGAGACAAGGTAATATTTATTAAATAAATCAATTTTATATCCAAATCTGTCTCAACACTTTATTTATTCGTTAGTCCAACGTTTCGGCCTTTCTAGCCATCTTCAGGGACATCTTCAATACAAAAATCCTTCTCACATTAATTTATAATTTCTATTTGCAGGCTATTCTGCCCAGGTATTTTCTTTATTTAAAGTTCAAAACTTCTTTATTTAAAATTTAAAAACATTAACATTTATTTTTTCTATAAGATTATCAACAGTATAAAACACCACACCATATAACAAACCATTTATAACCTACCCTTATAAAGGTTATAAATGGTTTGTTATATGGTGTGGTGTTTTATACTGTTGATAATCTTATAGAAAAAATAAATGTTAATGTTTTTAAATTTTAAATAAAGAGGTTTTGAACTTTAAATAAAGAAAATGACCTCGGCAGAATAGCCTGCAAATAGAAATTATAAATTAATGTGAGAAGGATTTTTGTATTGAAGATGTCCCTGAAGATGGCTGGAGGGGCCGAAACGTTGGACTAATGAATAAATAAAGTGTTGAGACAGATTTGGATATAAAATTGATTTATTTAATATAATTATGTATTTCAATTTATTTTTGAAAGACTAATATTCCATAATAAAGGAAAAAATTATTGCACTTAAAGATTTATTACAAATCTAAATAAAAATTGGATTCTTCCTGACTTCTGAAAATTGGCTATTATCAATATTTTTAATCTTTCAGTAGGTCAGAGAGTATTATATTTTAAATGATAGGATTTTTTTTTTGCAAGAAATGTACTCTGTTAAAAGAATGGCTAATATTAAATATAGAAATATTTTCCATTCTTAGACTATTACAAAAATAGAGGGATGTTATAAACAAAAATGTTGTAAAAGTAATATATCTGCTATATAATTCAGAATATTAATAGTTTCATCCTTTTATTATTATTATTTATTTTTGACTAATAATATGTTTGTTTATAGTGTTTATTAAGAAAAAAATGTTGAATTAGGGTTATTTACCTTTAACATCCAATCCACCTCTGTACTTATCCCAACCTTTGAGCCGTATCTTGTCGCCCAGCAGAGCGGTGAACCTCTCGAACTCAACGCTCCCTGTCTCTGTGAAAAAAACAAAACATTTAATTCAAATTTTTATAAATTGAATATATCTCGAGACAGAGATATTCGAATCCTTACCTTTATTTTTAGACAGGATGTACAATAAAACAATACAAATGAGGAAGAAATTAATAATGCATCAACCCCAAATTAAACACTTATTTAAATTTAAAATTACTAAATAGATTTATGTATATTTATTAATATCCGTACATAGAGTTTCACATAAAACTTTTGAAAGAGTAAAAACGGAAACAAATTATATTTGGTTTTTTCGGAAAGAAACAACTAAACAATTTTTGAGAGGGTTTGAAACAAGAACGGAAAAATTCCAACTTAATCAGTTATACTCTCAATGCTAATAATGACACAAAATGGAGATACAGAAGTAGGAGGAGACATTTATATATAAAAGGTTATACAGGTGACATGAATAATGAAAAGTGAAAAAAAAAATTGTAAATCACTATAATTTTAGCTTCTTCAAACGATCCCTCATACATTCGGCATTGAGGAGTAACCAAACTGTGAAAGAATACACTGAGCTATAAAGCATTAAGAAGAAAGAAATCAGTAGATGATTGCAAGTGATTTGTGTCATATTATTACCCAAAGACAGAAGTTGGTCAAAATAGTTTGAAGTTTTATAAGAAAAAAAAAAGCTGTTTAGGAAGTAGTAGTTAAAATTGAAAATGAAAAATAAAATAAACCACTTGTTTCTTCCCTGTTTTTAATTTTTTTTTACTATTGTCCGTATCTTCTTTTTCCTGTATAATTGCATTTTATGGAAATTATTCTTTTTCTAAAAAAATCTATCGAGGCTAAGGTTATATAGATTATTACCTAAATTTGAGGTTAATAATGTGTTCTATAGTTATGGGGTTCCATGACTTTTTAACAATTTAATCCCCATTTAAATTACTTTCTGAAAAAATGTTTGAATTTTTTTTGAATATTTACTTTTTTAATAAAAAGCTGATTGAAATGATATTTCAAATAATAATTCTTATTCTACAGCACCATGGTTATTGTTTTGCAATATGTTGATATACAACCAGTCTCCTGTCCTCGTAAATTTTCAAAAGAAAAAAATCCTTCAATACTCATAAATAATTATCATCAAAAAAGTTCTAATTTTATGTAAAAATAATTTTAAAACTTTCATATGCATATATTTTTGTTTTTGTCTTCTGCCTTTCCTTTAATTCATCAATACTGGTGTATGATATCTCAGTTCCTGTTGGGTGTACACAGTTAGTGTCGGGGGTACACTAAATGCACGACAGATAAGTCTTCCCGGTTAGGTATATCTCAGACCCCTAACAATCTTTCAAAATAAGAAGTTCTATGACTTTATACCAGGTCATTCAAAAAGTCCTGTCGTTTTTTTGGGGGAAATTATAAATAAATAAATATTTTCAAATAATCACCTTTATTCATCAAAATATCCACCGTTACAGTCGGTAACCTTCTCCCAACGAGATGGTAAAGCCCAAATTCCTTCCTTAAAAAACTGTTG
>NW_027105200.1:118450-131797 GCF_000696795.3 Halyomorpha halys | reverse complement strand
AAACGAAAAACGACAGGACTTTTTGAATGCCCTGGTATTTTTGCATTATACCATAATTTTAGATGGTAAAGTTTAAAATAATAGCTACAAGCTACGTTTATTAAATATAAATAGAAGAGAACTATGTTTTTCGGAAATTTTAGTGAGGAATACAAGACATACATGAATTAGAATAAATGTGTGATTTTAATGAAAAAATTTAGAAATGAATCTTTGGTTAAACAAATAAGTATGAGTTTTGAATTTTTTTTGTTATTATTTGCTTAAATTTATATTTTTCCAGTAAATCATTATAGTTCTATTTTTTGTTGGTCAGAGGTGGCAGAATGTAATATTTATACATAAAGCCAGCTAGAAAAAAAAAATCTGAAACTATCATAACTTTGAATAAACACCTCCGATCTTATGTTCAGTTTATTAGGAGTAAAATTAAAATTAAAAATATTTTAATTGGAATGCCATGATAACATAGGAAGAAAAATAAAGAAATAAAACTTTTAATAAAATACTTGATTTTTAGTTATTTTTAATATATATTATCACACTTATGATAAATATGTTTTAAAATTGAACTATAACAAAATATTACGTTTTTAAAAATTAAATTACAAATCGTTTATTGAAAAATAAGCGAGTTTTATTAAAAATGTAATAATCAGAAAATTTGTATTGAAGAGCACTTAGTGATCACATTGAGTGCGTTTATTATTCCTCTTAACTCTGTAAATGCCAAGTGTTAAAAACATTTGTTTTTTGTATTACTAATACTCATTGGGTAGTAAACAGAAGAGGAATATATTTGTAAAGAAGTTAAATGAGTAGCTAATTTCATAGAATTCATTCGGGTAACTTGGCTATCTCTGTGTCGATTAGAAAACGAGTTCTCCATTCAGGCTTCTAAGTCATGAAACGACAAAAACTGGTGGACAAAATTATTATATTCAGAATTAAAAAGAAACAATATATATTTTTTCGTTTTTATGTACTATTCATGGGAAATAAATGAATGTAACGTATATGAAGGCTTGGCCTAGCTATGCCCCCATTTTTAATCAACATTGAGATAATAACGGATTCTTATCCTTCAAAACAACTCTATTAGGCTCAAATAAGAGAACTTTGGAATTGCATCTAGCTTTATTCCATGAATAATCAAGAGAAAAACTAAGGGTATTTGAAATAATCATTATATCTGTCGGCTCTTTCTATGTTTTCTAAATTAGTTGGGGATCCATAGCAGGACTTGGGATTATCTCTGCAATATATTTTAATGGTTAGAAGATAGTTTACTGTGGATAATGTATATGAGGAGAAGATGGATAAGGCCAGTAATAACACAAATAAGAAAAACTTATTTACTAGTGCCACCGTTTTGGTAAGAATTTTACAGGACTTTATCAGGGAAAAGAACAAAAACTAGGTAACAACCACAATGATTACATAGAGGTACAGAAAAACAAGGAACATAAGAAGATAATAGATGATATAAGTACATAAGAAGTATTGAAGAAAATGCGTAGTGTAAAATTATAAGAATATTGAAACTGTATATAATAATAAAAATATATTATTATTAAAGTGAAGGACGGAAGAAGAAAATAATATAAATATGAAAATCAACTCAATAAATATATGAACAAAATTAGAAGATATTTAAAATTGAAGTAATATAAATAAAAACGTATCAATTATATATGTAAGTAAAATAAAAAAATAATGAAATTCTAGTAGAAACGTTGGAACTAATTAATAGGTTTTTATTTATTTCTTCTGTTCACTGAACGACCACAATCATCTTCTCCACACATAGAAAATAAATTAGCTTTTTTGGTTTACGGCTTACTGTTTATAGTTTATTAATATGCTAGTACTCGATGGACCCAAAATTAAATAATGTTTAATTTCTTATGCCATAACTGTTTCACTAAGATGCACTATTTAGAATTATTTTTTTTAAATTTATTTAAAGGCTGGTTCTGGTGGCCGAAATTCTGCGAGGTTTGTAGAGCCAACCAACAAAAATAAAGGTCAATGTTATCCATTTATTAAGAATGTTATTTTATTTATTTATTTAATGTTATTTACAACTGAACAAAATAATAAATACAATTTGTAAATTGGATAAATGTTTGAAACACTTGATAATATTGGGAAGGAACCACCCATTGGTGGTACTTCAAGCATTAATTTAAATTAGAAGGTCCCGTGACCATCTTTTTTTCAGACGCCTCGGAGAATTATTGGGGATTGTTAAGGATGAGACATTAAGAACTAATGGGTAAGAATGAGGATTGAATGAGGGAGGAATTTGATGGTTTGGTAGAGCCCCAGAGCTCAATTCCATATGTCCAAATTGGTCTGATTATCATAGAGTATAATAATTTTTTCTCATGAATGGGAAGTTTAAAGTGTTTGTCAAGTTTAGGTGTTGTAGCAATCGAAATCTACGAGCAGTTTCTTGTCGTTTCAGTCTTGTATGTGGATTCCAAGTAAGTCTCTTGTCAAGATGGAGTCCTAAGTATCGAATCTGTTCAACAAGCGTTAGTGGAGTATTTAAAAAGGATATTGTAGAACATAAGGGTTTACGACGGAGAGTAAAGGTGATCTGGTGGGATTTGTCAGGGTTTATTTTGATTTTCCAGTTTTGACACCACTCGTCAATGGATGTTATTTGTGTCTGTAGTTATTGTGATGCATTAGTAGGGTCGTTGTTTACAGACAGTATACATGTGTCATCAGCGTATGTCGTTAGGACTGTGTTAGGGTGGTTTGGGATGTCAGCTGTATAAACCGTATAAAGAATGGGACCTAAGATACTACCTTGAGGAACACCGGCGGACTGAGAAAAGAGAGATGAGTAGACTAGGTTATGATTTACTTTAAAGGTTCTATCAGAGAGGTAGGAGCATATTAAAAAGAAATATGTAGGGGAAGGAATTGGCGAAATTTATTGAGTAGACCTAGATGCCAGACTTGATCAAAAGCTTATTTAGAAATTATATGCATAAAACAAAAACAAAAAACAAAGAGACCTAATTCTAGAGTTTGGTTTATTAAAATAATTACCTAATATTTATTAAATTAATTACCTAATGAAATGTGTTGCTCTGTTAAGTGTGATAGGAACTAATATTTTTAATTATTTGCATATGTATGTTCTAAGATGGATTACATCCATCTGGTATCTGGACAGTAGTGTAAATAAAGATAACATTAATAAAGAGAACCCAATTCTTATGTAACATTTATGGCTTTGTTGAATCTGTCGTGACGGTAAACAAGGAGTAAAGTGTACAACAAATATGATTCAGTTTGTTTATCGATTGTTTACACCGCTCCTGGGCTCTGTGTAAATTCAGCCACAGCTGTCGTGGATTCTGTCATTCTCACAGATTACTGTTTCGCACAATTATCTTTGCTCCTCTCATCTCTAAAGATATATATTAAAAATCTGGTGCAGTGCGCGCATGACACAACTTTCAATTACCGCCCTGAAAGGCAAAATTCCAGAAATTAAATTTTAATTCTTCCCTTGTAATTTATATTTTAGGGATTCTAGATGTGCGAATAAAAAATCAACTTATAGTAAAAGAGCCCAAAAGGAGAAAAAAGGCAGTTATTTTACCCCAATTGTCAATTACTTGAATGAAAACTATGTATAATTACTTGTCGAAAGTATAGTTAGGGAGAGTAAAAAATGTCCGTTATTTCAAACCGTCAAAAAAATTAATGTTTCATTCGCAGCTTTATATCTTTAAAACTACCAAAAACTCTAGAAAACCTAAGAACATTTCGTTGACAGTGCAGTAAATCTGCTAAAATATGGGTCCTAATAGTGGTATTTACCTTCAATATTTCTAGAAGCTTAGAGATATAGCTTTCTAATAAGCAACATTTTATAAAATATTCACTGTAAAATCAGTAGTTCGTAAATTTATTTTGATAAATTTATATCTGAAAAACCATTAGACATACAAATATCTATAACCACTCAAAGTAAAGCTAGTTGAATGTACTATAAAATAGTGTATGCCATTTATCTTCGTAGGGGTAATAGTTTTCATGATATTGGCTAAAATAAATTGATTTACAGTTGTTTGGACCAAATTATATGTGCAATATTCATGTCCATATGTGATTATCATAAAAACAACTACCCCTACAAAGATATGTGTAACTACTTTATAGTTAGTTAAATTACCTTTAATTCCCCACCTGACAGACATCTGTACGTCGTATGATTTCTGAGATATTTATTTTCATAGGTCAATGTTTTTGTCCCAACAACTATAAAACCAGAGTTTGTGAATACATTTTGTCCAATATGATGAAAACTACTTCTCCTACGTAGATAATTATACACTAATTTATAGTAAATTAAACTAGCTTTAATTTGATCGATAATAGACATTTGTACATAGAATGGTTTTGAAGATATAAATTGCTCAAAATAAATTCATTAATTACTGATTTTTCAGTGGATTTTTTATGAATGTTCGAATTTAAAATGCTATATCTCGGGAACTATTGAACGTAAATAGCTCTATTATGGCTCAAAGTTTAGCATATTTACTCTTATTTAAATGATGTTTTCTTAGGTTTTTGTAGTGTTGTTAGTAGTTTTAATGATATAGAGTTCTGATTAAAAAATATTTTTTCAAACGTTTTGAAACAGCCGCCATTTTTTATCCCTTTTACTTATACACGGCAACTACATTCAAACTTTCTTCATATTAAATTGCACATACTTATATATTACGGTACAATAGATGGAATGCCTCCGGTTCTCAAGTGAATATTGACAAATGAAGTATCAAAATAAAAATATTCAAATTTAACCGAGAATTGACGAATCTAATTTTTGATTCTTGAATTCTTACTGGGACTTTAATAAATGTCATTAAAAAATCTTTAAGTTTTCAGGACGCTGGTAAATGTATGTCAGCGGATGGAGACGGTTCAAATTGGGTTTTATAGATTTCGACACAATCTCAAGCAACGTAGGTTTTTAAAGCCCAAAAATGAATCTCTTTTTGAGATAGCACACCAATTAGGTTAGGTTCAAAGGCAACAGCGTGATGGTTACGATGGGATACTGGTATTTGGTGGGGGGGGGGGACAAGTCCGGCAAGTGGGCCTAGTAGTCCTTTTTGCAACCTACGTAGCCGCCGCCTACTAACCAAGGTGGGAGTGTCAAGATTCATCCTTCGGGACCGCCTAAAAATGAATGTTTAACTGCCCCAGGTGGGAATCGAACCCACAACCTGCACCCCAACCCGCACGGCCGTCACGTCCCCCGCACCGATTTAGCGAACGGCTCAGCTGATTTTTATTGTTGATGGCTCAAATTATTTAAGTAGATAGCGTTTGTGAAACGAGTCGAGCACAAGATTCTTAAAATGATTGCATCAAATTTGTTTAGTCTGTTCATCGATGTTATATAAAAATATTTTGAGCTAAATACTAAACAAATTCGTAGGTTTGATTGCTTATATTTCACAGGGATATTTCAAGAATGTTTACAACAATTTGAGCTCAAAATATTGAAAAAATATGCCATCTGTTTCTGAATATGTGACGTTTTACTAAAGCAAACGGTTCCACTGATTTCCAATTTTATAACCCTATGGGTTCCCACCGAATATTTCTAGCCCGTTTGAAAGATATGTTGTTGTGCGGCCTAGCTATGAGGTCTCAGCAAGTACAATTCAGGGTTAATATAAGTTTACGGATAGCTGAATTCTAACTGTAAGCTGAAGTGACACTGTCCATGAGGGTAACGAATTTGATTATTACGGAAGCTGTTACTTAGTGATAGTCTCAATAAAGTATGCAACTTTAACAATTGTGTGTTGAATAGAATTTCTCAATTATATTATACTTTTTATACCAATGAGCATGCTATCGCTTATCTCTCTAATGATTTAAAGGGGGAAGGAACATATCTGATGCGAGAATTCTCGCCGGAAAAAACTACTATAATAATATCACACTTCAATTCTGAGCTTAAGTCAGATTTGATATTTTTTTACTGTCAGTTTATTTAAGGGTGTTAATCGAATCTACGTTGTGATTTTTAAATATAATAATGCTTTCCATTAACAATAAGTGAGGCGTATCTTACGTGTCTGCGAGGTTCAAGAGATTAGAAGTGGATTATTCACGACATGGACGACTTCGGTGGCTGACGTTTATCAGAAGTAGAAGGTGATGGAAGGAGACGCCTCCAACTTCCCAATCCAAGTCTTAATTGCATTCTCCAACACCTAACTTTCTTAGAGCTCTTCTAGTCAAATCTATCTCACTTTGATGAGATTGAGATAAATAATAAACGTAAATATAAATGTTTCTCCTGCAGGCTTATCATCATTCAACCCGATTTTGAATTGATGTATCCAATTTATAATTTCCGAATGATTGACATTTCAGAACTGGTCTTGATAATCATTTCGTCCTTAGCCAACGATATTCTGTCCTGTGGGCATTTCTAAACAAAAGATTCACTAACTAGTAATTCGTTTTAACAAGTCAATGGCACTAAATCAACTAACACTAAAACAATTAATAACCACTCATTGATCACTTTATTAAAAACACATTAACATAGCTATAGTCGCGCCCCCTCCAGTGCGTTGGCAGAAACCAACAGGGAATAAAAATTCAGAAACGACGTGGCAGGACCGTTAGTCCAATTTTTTTAAATCATTAGTTATTCCGAAAGTGGTAATTTTCATCGTTTATTTTAAAAATTAAATTTAGGATCAGTGAAACATGAAGCACTGCTTATTTTTTTTAATTTTCACTAATGTAGAACTATTATTTGCTATTTTTTTCTTACTCCAAGGAATGAAAGAAGATTCATTACGTTTCTGCGTACATTGTCCTACAGCTGAATTTATTTTTAGTAAATGATGTAGTGAGGTGATCCTCAGTCCCTAACATCTGGTGCTTCGATAGTCCTAAAGAAGGGAGGTGAGGACAAGAGAAATCGACCAGGCACTTCCTCAGCCGCTTTGACACGAATCGATGATGACTACTAATCGTTAGTTCCCTTTTCCTCTCTTCGGTCACCGCCTTTCACCTTCGTTCTACTCCTAGATCATGAAGAAACCAGGGTTGGAAGTGTAAAAGCACAAATTTATATCCATCTTCCGGGTAATATTAATATAATCAGGATTTGATAATTGAAAGTTACTCAGTTCTAGTCACTTTGTCAAGTTTGGAGAAAAATTGAAACAGTAATTGGTGGATAGAAAAAACCAGTATTTTCATGATAAGCTATCAGCCAGAAGTATCAATTTTTTACTTTATTACTGATGTTAATTAGAAGAAAGAAGACTAAACTATGATAAACCTAAAGCATTAGTGACATTTTGTATAGATTTGTCACGCGGCTGAGATATAAACGCTAGGTTCTCTTGGAGCCTAGCGTTGCCTTCCACAGGAGGGTAGGAAGACTTGATTCAGGGGTTAGGATAAATGTAAATATTTTATATATTTGCGAATGTGAATTTATTTTATTTTTATTTAAATTTAATTTTATTCATCATCTACATAAATTATTTCGTTATTATCTAATTAGTTTTTGTATATTTTTATATTGATTTACATTTTGTAAATATGTATCATTACATTAATTAATCTTAATTTCATTGTTTTTTTTATATTATTTGATTCTTAATTTTATGCTATATATTGTTATTATCATTTTAATATTGCGGATACTATAACTTACATTTTTTTCATCATTTCCTTTTTTCAAAAGGAGTTAATAAAGAAGTTATAGTATTTAAGGAATTAACAATAATTTTTTTTAATGATAATAGAATCATCTTTTATTTATTTATTTTTTAAAAAAATATTTTGTAATAAAACTATAAATAGAAATAGATACAATAATTACCATTGCTGAACATTTCATCATCGGTGATCTGGCCAGGCCTAGTGTAGAGAACGCCAAACTTAAAGTTGACAGAACCTTCTTGCTCTTCCAGCAGTAACAGATCCTGAAAATAATAAATATAATTAATTAATTAATTTTCTATCAAACTATACACATCTTTTAAAGCATAAATGGAATAAGATATATATATATATATATTTATATTTTGTGCGTTCCAAAGAATATATTTGTTGCATAAAACTTGCTAAATATCTTAAAAATAACAAGGGTCGAATGTGAATTAATGTAAATGATCCTGTAGCTGGAAAATGGAAAGAAAGGAGGAAAAACTAAATGTATAAGCCTATCTTTAACAAAGACATATCTGAAAGTCCTGGTGCTGTCTTGCGATCCGGCCTAAAGCCGATCTTATCGACAAGTCTTGCATTTAAATAACTTTTTACACTGGATTTTATAAGTTATGTAAGTGTAATCCACGAGCATCAGAAGGCAATGAACTTCGTAATTTTTTTTTAAAATATAAAAAACTTAGATTTGGAACGGAAAAAATATATAATAAATTGCTGACTAACTGTGCATAGAGTAGAACTATTTAGGCTACATTCAAAATTGAATTTTTTAAAAAAACAAAATTTCTTATCCAATATTATTATATGTAATATTTTTAAATTTATAGTTGCAATTTTTTCTTTATTATTAGCTTTTCATTTAATTTTGGAGTTCTATTGCTATCATTTATATATGTTTTCATTCTTCAATTTTTTATTTCTATTTCATATAAATGTGTATGGTATATGGTATGAATAAATACTAAGAACACTAAAACTGTGGTAGATTGTATTATCACTCCTTCAATTAAAACATAATAATTTTGTTATCTAATAACCGTTCTAGGAGATTCAAATTGGCATGAAATGAATTTTGCAAAATATATTAATAACATGGTATATTCTATTCTTAATAGAAAATCCAAATTAAAACCAGAATCTACTGTTCTTATTTTTAAATAATTCTCAGGCCACTGCTGATATATGCCTGTGAAGTCCTTTACGAAAAGGAAAAATTACAATCTTTTCAAAAAAAGTACTAATAATCGCAGCACTTTGCATTGTGAATTGCAATTGGAGTCAATGGAGGATTACCACGGTAAACCGTCAGTTAAAGGAGCAGTGATTTACAATTTGGGAAACCCAACCTCAAACCGAAGATTGAAGCCCAGGCTACAGTAGGACATCCAGATATAAATTCTCTACGTATCAATTCTATTACTGATATAACTTATATTTAATTAATTTCTTTTTTCTTCTCGTCCTTTTTTCAGTAACTTATTATTTATTTTTATTTTCCCATTAGATAGAAATTGTTTGCTTCGTTAGGTCTACGAATTTAGTTATTTTTGTTACTAACTTTACTTTTCTCTCTTATGAAGAATTATATATCTTTTTTTAATATTTATAATCTTGTGCATAGTTAGGGCTGTGTTTTGTATGAAACTATACCTCCTCCCCTTATAAGCAAATTGTTAAAAAAATATATAAATGATATATGAAACATGCAAGGCCGAGTGGCAGCCAACATCCCCAGTAGGACAAAAATAAGATATAAGATAATAAGATCCGTAAGATCGTCCGGAGAATCACGCTCCAGAGGGCCAAAAACAGAGTTATACGTGAAGAGCTCCTACTCCCCACTGTGCCGGAGTATATAGGCCGACGGCACATCAAATTCTTTGATGGGTTGAAGGCCTGCTGCAACCCACTTTTAGAGAGATCGCCCCTCCACCAAGACCTGGGAGGTGGCAGAGCACGGTTCCCTTAGTCGACGTTCTCGACGAGGGAAGATCTTAGAAATTCAAGTCTGAGGTCTAAATTTACACTATTCGACCAGCGGAACGGGTCCTACCCCTTCCAATAATCCACTAGCGTAAGCCAACCAAGTTTACAACCTTCATTGGACCCCTCACCTAACCTTATAATCCCAAAAGGCAATCCAAGGTATCCTTAACACCCAGCTATACATATAGCATACCTCCTATATGTGCGTACCAAATACACGCTAAAATCTTTACAGGAGGGTATGAAAAAAAAAAAAAAAAGCAAGGCCGATATGGTATTAAATAAATAAAATAAGAAAATATATTAACAACGTGATTATTGGATATAAATTTTGGTATCACTTATTACAGTAATCAAAGTCAACTTATCATGCCTAATCATAACGCTTAAACTTTTAAAGTTTGCTAAAAGCTTATATTTAGTAAAAATTTTAGGCACTAGTGTTGTATAAGAACACCTGCCAATATCTTTAGAAGGACCACAAAACTAATCTTGTTGATTTATCTGTTTTAGAAATGAATTGTGAAAATAACCATTTTGCTATATCATACATTATAATGGAATATGAAAGAGACATTCTATGTCAAATCACTAGATACAAAATCAATTTTATATCCCCTTAGATAAAGATGAAACTTAGTAAAATCGGTTCAGTTACCGCCCTACGACACTGCGAAGAATGGATATTTTATCATTTATAGTTTTTATTAACTTAATTTTTTAGGTTTCATGATGTGATGGTGTTTATAAATTTTGTGTGCAATTGAATCTGTAACCATGCTGAGGTTGCATGTTCGGGGTACGTGATATTTGCGAGGAGTCTCAAATCATGATATTTATGTTCAAAATATTTATTTTTTAATGTAATTAAAATATACTTTTTTAGTAAAAAAAAAAAAATAAAAATATCAAGTTGCAGAGAAACTCAACACGTTATTTTCTCACCGAATAAGGTATTTTTAATACAATATACCACATTCAAAAAATAAAACCCTATAAAAATATCATACACATGAATGAAAGTTCTAAAAACGTATATTATGGAGCAAATAAGACTTAACTCTTATTATTTATTTTAAAATCTAATTGAAAATAAAATAAATTGTAAACAAAGCATAAAAAATATGTTATTATGATTTTAATTTTTAAATTATATAAAATTTATTTTATAAGGGAAGTGACCGAACATAACACACAGTCATTCACTCATCTCTAAAATTCTTCTAAAAGAGTGAAAAATCTTCCGAATTTCTTCTTAATTAAAGTTAGCATAAAATTACTTCTATTATTCGTGCCATATAAGTCGATGTCGAAGAGAGGATTAAGCGAGGCTGGGGTGTATCTACTTTTTTATGATAGCTAGCGACCCAAGCGTAATCCCAAATCGGCTTAGGGGAAGGAAGAGCCCTAATACCCGCCCTACAGTAAGCTAATACGATATTCACATAATACTTATAGTGAATATTTGATCAAAATGTTAAAATAAACCGTTGTAGAGTGATGTACTAAACTTTCACCAACGCGGAAGAATTTTCGGAACTAACGGACCTTTTCTCTTTTCCGACTAGAAGGGTAAATGGCGAGGAAATTGTTCCAAGATATTTCCTAAACTGCTTGAAGGATGATGCAAGTTAAGACGAACAAATGCCCGAGCAAGACTAGGTCAGGCTCATGCTGAGGAGAGATAGAATGCCTCAGATCAAGGCATAAAGTAGAGCCACATTTCTTCTCTATTATACTCAAAGCATTACGTAAAACTCTTTTCTTAAACTTTCTCCTTCATATATGCACAATATTTTTATAAACGTAGAACGAAAAAAACATAATACTTGACCATTAACTCGAACATTCAATAATATTTGTCAATAACATGAATTATCGTTTAAAAATTACATCCTTAGTCACAATTAAAAATTAAAATGTCGGATAGACCATACATTGATAATGAAGGGGCATGAAGGGTCATGGGTTCATGTTACTTTGTAATGGTACTTTCCAAGCAAGCACTGTTTATAGAACAACGGTTGTATCAGGAGATGATTTTTTCAAGATCACGCTCAATCACCGAGTTTTTCCCAATGAAGGGTACCCACTATAGGCTGAACGGACTCCAGAGGGCTCTCGAACCCACAGAACTGACTCACGACTAGAGTGAAACAGAAAATAATTATTTACCACAGCTGGATTCGAACCAGGTTCTTCCAATTAGAAGCATTAGTGACCAACCACTGTGCTACCACGCTCCCTCTGTATAGGTACAGTTGAAGATCTATCTTGCCCCAAAATGTTTGCCTCAAGGCAAGGAAGATCATGAAGCGGCTCCGGTAGTCGACTAATGGGATCTTTATTAATAGGAATTTCAAAAGTGATCTTCTATGGCCTTTATTCCAACCCGTAGTCGCTCGACTCCAAAGATCTGGCTACTCAATCATAATACCACATATGACTGGAAGTTGAGAAAAAAATTTGATTTTTGACCAGCTTTTAATATGCAATACTCCTCCCTCTCCCCCCCCCCAATCCACTATGCGACGTATTGTATACTACGCGAATATATATGTTGAAACAAATCTCGCGCTCACTCCAGCATTAAGGAGAGAGATTGAAGAAAATACAAATATAAAAATCTTCAAGGATGACGAGAAATTGATTTTCCGACAGACCTTTTAGTGGTTTAAAGGGATCCGGGAAGTTTGGATAAGTGGGTTCCCGTGTTCTGACATGGAATGCACTCGCGGATCAGTAAGCTTGTCGGACCTTTTTTCGTTGCGGTGTAAAATTATATAATACCATAACGTCATCCTCTAATATAATATAGGCCTTGGCCTAATACCTGATTGCAATAGTAAAACGTTTAGTGATATCAATTTTACTATTTTAACGTTAATGATATATGAAATGATACCACATAACTTTCAGATATTCTTCACTAGTGCTCTAATCTCAGGGAGAAGTTTACAGTTTATAAGTTACTGTGTTTATAATAAGTTATAAATTTTCTAAAAGCATTAGTACGGTAGAATTTACCATTTTACTACACATTTTAATTAAATATTCAGTTTTTCTATCATATTGTTCAATAATTAAAAATGACTACGCGTTATTGAAATTTAAAGCAATATTGCAATTGGACTTTAGTGTAGAAAAATTATGCAGCTAAAAGTGTTTAATCGTACAAAGAGAAGAAGAGGTAAACTTATGAAATTTATGACAATAATAATAATGAATAAATAAAAATGGGAATAATTCTATGGTTTCAATTTACTTATGCATTCCTTAATATATTTTGTTAATATATACATACTTTATAGAATGAGATATAAATACTTTCTGTTTTTTTTTTTTAAATGACTAAGTATTTTTTCATCACGAATATTGAAAAAAAAATTGTCAAGGAATATAATATATTGTTTATTCAATATCATATCGGCCTGGTGGGCTTTATAAGGTTGATATAACAGATCTATTTTTGTTTAACAATTGATTATGGAGAAATAGACACCGTCTTGTGAAATAGACACCCATAACTATTTAAAACACTATAAATATTGAAGGCTTGTGAAAAATAACGGTGAATTAGAAACAAAATATATATAAATAAAAATAAAA
>NW_027105200.1:115802-118370 GCF_000696795.3 Halyomorpha halys | reverse complement strand
AAGAGAGACAAATAAAAGTTAATAAAAAAGAATAACATTTATAGATTTAATAAAATAAAGAATTCAGTTCTAATGGGAAAAAAAATAGTTTGAGAAATAGGAGAAATGAAAATATAAATAAAATTATATTAATGTCAATAATAGAAGTAGATAGATATAAAATTCACAACAGGATGTCCTGCAGCAGGCTGAAATATAGATTCAGTCTTCGAGGTGAGGTTGGATTTCCCAAGCCCTAAGTGATTGCTCCGGTAACTGGGAGTTTCATGAACCAGTTTTTGATGAAGTCTTTTATTGATTCCAATTTTAATTCCCGATGCAATTGGTTGTTTCTTATAAACCAAAGGGCGGGCATACACTGTTATTTTCAGGAGTTTATCTCTAAATGATTGTAATTATTTCTTTTTTGCAAGGGAATGAATTTAATAGTAAATGTATAAATCATATATTTTTCTTATTTTGCCACAATTTGAAAAGACATAAAAGTTCAGTACACAAACATTTTTGTAGTTACTTAGAAATATATTCTAAATGTTATCACTCAGCAATCAACTTTGAGTTGAAACCTTGCTCTGTTTCAGAACGGAAGTTTCTTTATTAATCACTTAAAACTTCTCCTTACTGTATTTTCATATGTTATTATATTTTAAAAAACTGTGATATTATCATAAAAAATCGTGGCAACACGAAACTATTTACTTTATAGTCATCGAATTATTTTATATTTTTTAAATTTTACTTTCACTTATCAACAGATGGAACATATAGTGAGGGAAAATATTGCAATCATACAAAATTTTAATTCGAATTTTTGAAGGAGATACACGTTTCGGTCCCCTGAGTCCAAATAAACAAGCTTTACAATGAGGAATAAAAAACGCAAAAATTAATCAAAAGATCTGTTTTTCTAATTAACGGGTGCAGTACGTTTTTCTGTTTCGTTGTTTTGATAACGTTGTATATACGTTATAAACGTTAGCTATTAAATAATTATTTTTTGCAATTGCACTTAACCTATAAATGAGCACTTCAGTTTATATTATGATTAACTCCATATCGAAATAGTTTAACAGGGGTTAAATGACAAATTTAAATAAAAAAAAGAAAGAAATCCCCCGATGTACCTTAATTAAGCCTGAACACTTTTTATTATTATATCAACAGTCCAACATTTTGGCCAATTCGGCCATCCTCAAGGACAAGTTTAAATATAAATTTACACTTTACATCCAATTATTTAAAAAAAATTTGCAGGATATTCTGTCCAGGTCATTAATATCAGTCAAATCATTCAATTTTGTCACAATTTCATTAATTTTTAAAACTTTTAATTTTAGATCAACTTAACAATATCAAGTATCTTATCAGTTTGTAAATAGTTTATAAATGTTTGTGATGGTCTTTATACAATAACAAGTCACAAAAGAAATTACTCGTGTAGTTTTGTAGTAAAGCAATTTCTCGGAGTTTCCGAGTCAGAAGGAGTTTTGAAGATCCTGAATGAATCTCATTCTCGTTGTCTTTTTATACCCTCTTTGTCGACTAGGTTGTGTATTTATATCAAACGAGACCTTTTCGTCCTCCTCCTTTTTTTTTTTTTTTTTTTGAGAGGACACACAGTTTTACCTCAAAGGTTACTCTAATGAGGTACTGATTAAAAGTAGGCATAAATGAGCTTCTCAGTCAGAATTTAGCTTGAAAAGATTTTCGTTTAACGTAGTTCTCGAGGATGTTAGGCAGATGTTCACCTAAAGACGTTCTTCCTCAATTAACAGTAATTTTCCATGACAGTTCACTTTAGTTTAGTTGTACTTGTGTTCACTTATATGACTTTGAAAGGCATTAGTTTTTAGATGATCATATAGAAAAAAAAGAAAAATTACATCATATTTGAAATGAAACATCTACAAAAATATTCTTAAAATACTTAAAACTCGTGATAATAGAAGGCGAATAAAAATTTAGCACCAGTTCAATTCACCTGGGACTGTTCAACCCTCCAACTGAATTTTATGTTGCATAAAACTAACATATATTAAAATACTAAAAACACTTCTATATTTAGATTAGTATTTCTCTCTTTCACCTAAGTGTTATTTTTATGCATATAAAAAAAGCTCTCACACATAATAAAAAAACACTCAACCCTCTGACTAAATTAGGATTGGTTCTAGAGCGCATAAAGCAATCATTAAAAACCTTTTAAAATACAATAAATCATTTGGATATTTTGATTGATATTTCCTCTCAACTTATGTCATTTTTCTACCAAGAAAAAAACCTTACGGTATAATTCTAGCTCATTTAATTGAAATGGAATCCGCTGGAAATGTTCTAACATATAGGGAAATATACATAAATGATTTCTGAACCCTTCAAAACGGGGTGGATATAAAATGAACCCAGTCATCTTCGACATGGTACGAAAATGATTAAAATTGGGAGAAAAAAAAATGAAATCTGTACTGTTACTACCCAAGAAGGATTAGAGGCGCAGTACTTTGTAAGGGAGTACTGTCACAACCCAAGAAGGATTAGAGGCGCAGTACTTTGTAAGGGAGTACTGTC
>NW_027105200.1:113971-114572 GCF_000696795.3 Halyomorpha halys | reverse complement strand
GTACTTATGTCTTGTGGTGAGCTAAGTGTTGTAATGTTGGGTATGTTGTCATATACGTGTCTTTTGTAGAGTTTCCAGTCAGCTTGTCGAAAATTGTATTTTATGTCTGTGGGTGGGGTTTGTGTTGTGTGTTTGCCTAACTGATAAAGTACTGGTAGAAGGCGTTGTGTTACAACCGGTTCAGTTTTTAAGTCCGGTTGCGGCAGATAAATATTTGTTCCATTCAACCAGTTGAAAGTCAACCATGTGGGTTTGAGAGCCCTTTTGAAACACAAAAAGCTTCTATAAATTGGACCCTTCATTGGTGAAAGAAACCTCACCAACCCCACCCACAGACATCAAATACAATTTTCGACAAGCTGACTGGAGACTCTACAAAAGACACGTATATGACAACATACCCAACATTACAACACTTAGCTCACCACAAGACATAAGTACGGCCATTGGCATTCTACAACAAACCTTATTAGACGCTGCAAACACATCAATACCCACATTCACACCCTCACCAATACACCTACGCACACCACCCTAACACATACTCACTCTCATAAAACAACGCAATAACATCAAAAACTGCTGGTACAGGACTAAAGAC
>NW_027105200.1:105373-111931 GCF_000696795.3 Halyomorpha halys | reverse complement strand
AAAAAAAAAAAAAAAAAAAAAAAACCTGGCAGAGAAAGTATTCTTGAACAAATCATCTCCTTGCACAATCGTTGCTCAAATTTTTTATGAAGGAATTAATCCGTCAGCCTTCGTGGTTGTAGCTGTAAAGCGTTTTTTTATACAAAATTTAATTAACAAGTAATTAAAACTAATAAATAAGTTCAAATCGCAAAAGATAAGACTAGTGAACACAGCTCTGGGTCTCCCAGACCCATCTATGGGGCTGAGGTGGAATAGGGCAATTTAAATTTCGCATTTTCCTACTTTTTGTTCATTTACTCTCCAATTTTATTTACTAAATTGTATTTTTTCTGAACTTCCAGCTTTAATTGGAAAAATAATATCTACACAATACAAAGTGTTTTCATACAGTTATGTCGCTATTAGTATACGAGGATGGTCTGAAAGTTTCCGACCGCAAAGTGAAGATAGCAGCATTAGTAAATAAAAGATAGTGAATTTCAAGTATTAATCTGTTCACAGTTACCCACCAATGTTTCACCCATTTTGGACGCTTAGTGTTTATGTAACAGTCGTTTGAGTGTGTGTTTTGGTGAAAATGGACTAAATCGAGTATCGAGCAGTCATTAAATATTTATTTTTGAAAGAGAATACGCCAACGCAAATCACACATGAGTCGGATTCTGTGTATGGAGACTCTGCAACATCATTTACCAAAGTGAAATTTTGGGCAGCTGAATTTAAACGTGGATGTAGGAACTTGGGAGACGATGCACGTTCAGTACGTCTAAAACAGCAACTACCGACGAAAACATCGCCAAAGTTCACCAAATGGTGCTAGACATGAACATGTTTGTTACATATTAAATCAACATTTATCTAAATGTTGATTTAATATGTAACTCGATGTAATTAAACAAATTAATTCGTAACTTTCTCATATCTATGAGAAAGCTGTCCGCAAGTTGAGTGCCGCGTTGCTCACATTAGACCAAAAATGTGTTCGAATGTAAATTTCTAATGCTCTGTTGGCGCAATAAATCCGAGTTTGGGCGCCGATTAATTACTGTAGATGAAACTTGGATACACCATAATACGCCCGAAAAACGCAAAGTCTTCTTTTTCAGAAAAAAAAGTCTTGTATTTTTGTTAGGTATTAATCTCTTCAGACCACTCTCGTAGTGACGTTGTCATACGTCTCGTACGCATGTGTCAGTGAGATAATATTGCCCGCTAATATTATAAGATATTAGAATAAGTTAGAATTATTGAATTTTAACTTTTTTAACAATATATAAATTAAACTAAAAGATATAATTAAATTACAAAGGGCTATAGCCCTTCGCTCCTCAACTCGACAAACATCATTTGATATGCATGCTCATTCGTGAAACTAGTAGAGCTATAGAGGTCATGTTAGCAGATCTGTAGACGCAGCTCTAGGACGGACGGCAATAAACATGGAATTGGCAGATCTGGTTTCACAGCCAACACTGTAAACGGAGCTTCATAATTGGCACTGGGAATGCAAGTGCTACCTACATATCCTGTTGGAGTTCTAGCTTAGATCATCATTCAACTCATGAACTAATATACTTACAATATTTTGAGGGGAAAAATCTAATCATAAATATCTAATAGTACTGCATTAAAAGAAACTAAGAAAACAATAATTAAATATGTACAAATATTCAAAAACATGAAGGTCCTCTTTTCAAGCGGAGAAAGGTTATGCTAATATAATGTAATAGATGTAATATAATATAACGTGATAGATGAGTCCCAGAGTTCTTGATTTAGAATGTTGTGGGATCGATTCTTGGTCATTCGATATTTATTTCGCAGCAGCCTCGAAATCCGAGTTTTGACATTTCCAAGAACTGTATTATGGTAGATTATAAGATTATTTGTATAACAGTTCTTTAGAAGATTACAAGAAGAATTTTTTTCGGGTGTCGTAACGCTTGTTGTCCTTTTATTGATGGAATGTTTAGATCAAAGATTACTGAAAATGTTATAGAGGTAATACGACTAGTCATAGCAAAAAACAATTGCAATTTATAAATATATATGTAATAAAAGAAGACTAAACGCATAATGATGTATATTTCATTCTTCGATTCGATTAGGTAATGAAGTAGTAAATTAAAGTTCCTTGCTGTCGAGGGATACTATACGCATGACAGGTACGTCTTGCCGGTCAGGTTAGCCTTAGACCCCTACCATATATGTATATCTATTAGTTTGTCTGTTTGTTAGTTTTGAAAGGGCGTTTAACAGCCTGGTCATCAACGCCCGTTGGTTGTTGGCTTTGGTAAGGCCTAGTTGTTTTAGTCATAGCTTTGGTATGGTGTACTGATCCGCACCAATTATAATTAAATTTGTGGCAATTATAATTTGTTTAATAATCGTAACGATATTGGAAAGGATGGTGAAAAGCAGATAACTGACTGTTCTAATTTTAAAAATAAGGCAGGTTAAATAGATAATTATAATAATTAAAGGCAGGTTATTAAGTTAGTCTGATGGATGAATTTAATGACTTTTACAATTACAGATTCGTCGTTTCTCAACGCCATTGGGACATTTGTTGGTAACCCTAACTGGTTCAGAGTTGATGTGTAGTGACGACATTCTTCAAAAATGTGTTTGACGGTCAGATTGCTATTACATTTTGAACATTTTGGAGGTGCCTCTCCTGTTATGAGATGGATGTGTGTCAGTCGGGTATGTCCTATTCTGAGTCGGGTGATCACTACTTCTTCACGGCGTCTACTTCGGGTTGATGTAATCCAGGGCTTCACATCTTTGTATATCTATTTGTACATGAGCCCACTAGAAAACCTAATAGGACATCATTTAAAGAATAGTAAATGTCATAAATTTTGAGCTCAAATAGAACTATTTACGTTCCATAGTCCCATGAAATATAGTTTTTTAAAAAGCAATATTTCATAAAACACAAACTAACAACAATAATCAATTAATTTTATCAAATATTATGAAAACTACAACTCTTACTAAGATAAATGTTAAAACGACTTAATAGTAGTTGTTGTACGTTGAACTAAAATAATTTGAATGCTGGCTAAATTTTAATCTGAATAACTAGAAATTAACATTTTATAAATTTATATCGTTAAATATCATAAAAACTACTACTGCTTGGTTACCATTTGAAGTTCAAATATAAAAAAATAAATAGTTTAACTTAGTAGTTAATGCTCTCAGCCGTTCCATAATTAGATCTATTATCAATAATATTTAATTTTATTGTTTAATAGAAAAAATGTAAAGTATAGAGATAACATTAAAATTAATCAAAGTTTATGTTAATCAACTAAATAACAATAGCAAAAAAAAGAAATAGTAAGTTTAATAATTATTTTGCCATAATTGTTTATTGTTAATAATAATTAATTTTATTGTTTAAAAGTAGAAAACGTAAAGCCAAGAGATAACTTTAAAATTAATAATTAGATAATTAATCGATCTTTATGTTTATTAACTAAATAACAATGGCCAAAAAAAAAAACAAAAACGAAATAGTATGTTTTACATTTTTTTTCGCAATTTCGATTTTACCAGCTTCTCTAAAGAGCCTCAAGGCATTTTTATATTTTCTTCTCTTATTGTCAGCCGTATCTACTACGTAATTTTCTCAAAGCTTTTATCTGTTAAATATATAAGCTCTCTGCCGGTTCATAATAAAGTCTAAAAGTATTAGATAAACAATAATAATAGATTTTATTGCTTAAAAGTACCACAAAGAATTAACTTTCAGAGTTAAATATTGTCTTCTTGTCGAAATTAAAATTTATTAACTAAATAACAATGACCGAAAATAAATATTTACGTTTTAAACAGCTCAAAATAGTAAAATCAGGCAAAATAAAAAGTTTAAATGTCTTGTTAAAAAGTCTAAATTTCGACTTTTGCAGCAACCTTTAAGAACCCATAAAAACCTCTTTCTTCAGTTTAAGATTTTTTTAATCCCAGTCATTGGGAGGACTACTGGTACAGTTCATTAACAGTAGTGACATTTTTTTCTTTGGCTGTTAAAGTGGCTTCCCCAAGATAAGATAATTTAAAATATATATATAAGTGTGAATGTACTATGTGGGGTACACCAAGCCTCACGAAGTGGGCACTCTTAATTGGGTTAAGTTCAGGTGGTCGAGCGTTTCCATTCAAATCACCTTCTTGCACAACCGCTGATCCGGTAACAGTATTTCCTTAAACGTACTGCACCCTGATGACCCTTCATGGATTGTATCGGTACAGAATTAATTTTTAAATATAAGTGTGAAGGTATAAGGCGTTGAATAGAATAAGGTTTCTTCAGAAGTGATTCTACCAGCTAGAAATTCAAGAGAAAAAAATGTTGCTGGTAAAGACGTGTTTGTTGTGAGTTTCGTCCGACTTCATTTCCGATAAAGAAGAAGATGTATAGAATCGATGTTTCTAAGCACACACTTCCTAATTACCTTTTATTCGGTTTATGGACGTACATAACTAAATAAGTTACAACAGATGTTCTTCCAGACTCCAGGCGCTGTCAGTAATAAAGATTTACGATTTCGTACAATGGTAGCCTGCACTTCTTAGCTCTTATATTTTTAACACTCTCATTCTGAAACTAAACATATTAGTGCTCTCACTTTTTGGTTTGTTTACTTTTATTTATGAAGTAATGCATTTAGTATACCTCTCGATATACATTAAGAATTTACCTTGAAAAAAATAGTCACTAACATCGAGCTAGTAAATACGTTATAGCTATACAGAATTTAAAAAAAGTAACAATAATGCACTTTTTAAACTACGGTCCTATATTAAATGAAGAAAGAGAGGTGTTGCAACAGAATAGTCACCGGGTTGAGTGAATGGCATTTTAAGATTGGACAATTTAACTACTGTTAATAGACTGTAGCGGTATTCCTTCAAATTAATGAAATTAGAACAGAAGTTAGGCTGAAGAAGGAACCTTGCGAAGAACTCTTGAGGTAAACTGGTAATAAGGTCTAATTTAAAGTATTTTTAAATTATAATTTCATTTCGATTTACGATTTTGTAGTTAAAAATGTAATTACTTATTTAGGAAAAAGAGAAGAAAATGAAAAAAAAAATTCAGAGTAATTACTAGTAGTTTTATGAGTAGTATACTTGAAAATATACTTTAATAATGTGACTGCAGTAAGCAGGGTTGTGTTCATATATTATTTTTATTTATAATAATTACGGCGGGTAGGGGTTCAAAAAGGAACCTTTACTAGCCCAACCGCGAAGAGTAGAGTAGTGAAAATAAACTAAATGAATAGCTGAATTTTGTCATTGCTGTATTTTAAATAATTGAATATAACAAACGGTAAAACAAATATTGAAACATATAAACTAGAAAAAAAAGGAACTTAATCCAACTTAAAACTATTACAAAAATTAAATTAAGTTGGACAGAAGAGAAAACAATGTCTATATATCACCATGGGTGATTGATGGGGGCTCTGTTGGGAGGAGGTTATGTCCTCGTGGGGATAGATTCTTAAAAGAGGTACGCCTGCCCGCCTTGTCCTCTTGGAGGGTCCGTCCGCCGTGGATATGAGGGTTGGCCAGCCTGCTACTAGAAGGATAATGGCGCCTGACCCGGCGTATGTACGCAATACTGGTAGAATTTATACCTTTGAAGCATAAATAAAAGCACACTCTTGCTTACAACCATAAAAGATCAATTTATTTATTGTTTGGAACCATTTATTAAGCATATGTTTGCCGCAACAATATTTATATATTATTATTGAAATGTTTTTCTTATTCTATTTTTTATTATCTTCCTTATTTTACTAATTTTCCTCAATTATTTGATTTATATCTTTTAATTCATATTTATCAGGCTGGATGAGGAGTATTGAGGAAAAATGCTAATATGTCAATTGGTAAAAGTCTTTTGAATTTATAATTTGGTTTTAATTTACTATTATATAGTTAGTTATAAGTGGAATTATTCCTAGCCATTATTATTTAGTTAATAAATTTAAATTTTGACAATAAGTTAATTTTTTAATATACAAATCAACTTTTTTCCTATAAGGTTTGTTCTTTTAGGCAGTGCAATATATTATTATTTAACTAATTATCTTTGGGTTTGTTATGAACCGGCATAGAAATTCATGTTTAACACATAAAACCCCGAAAAAATTACGTAAGAAATACGGCTGAAATTAAGCGAAAAAAAAATCTAGAGTAATTACTACTAGTTGAACGAGTTGTATACATGAAACAATATTTGAATTGTGTAACTACGGTGAGGAGCATTATATTTGAAAATGGCCAATGAACTTATGCCAGTACGTAACGAATATGTTAAAAATATGTATATAATGTAAACATTTTATAATAAAACTATTTGTCGTTATAAAGTTCTATATAATAGAAACACCATATTTAAATGATTATTTTGTTAAATTAATGATCTACTGCAAGAGTTTCTAGAATTAATATGAATTTGGTGAATGACACAATCTTCCTTGTTTAACTGTAACAATTTATTTATAATCTTTAAATTTCTTTCTTGAGACT
>NW_027105200.1:104164-104773 GCF_000696795.3 Halyomorpha halys | reverse complement strand
ATATAAGGCATTTGTTTACTAAAAGGAAAATATGAAATTGATCTTTTATGGTTGTAAGCAAGAGTGTAATTTATTTCATATACAACAATAACGACGTTTCGGGATTATCCCCCATCTTCAGGTTGCTAGAAAACCAAATTCAACAAAATTTAAACATACGCATACAACATTACTACTGTATCATATAATCATCAAAACTATTCATAAATTGTTTACCTGATAAAACTATTTTATATATAAAGTATAATTAACTCTTTAATTTGTCATTAATGCTAATATTGAATCATATTATTGTCACTTAGTAAATAAAAAAACCTTTTTATAATATGTACTATTATGCATTTTTAAGGAGAATAATTACCTTCTTGAAGGTTATCTTTCATTATGATAATAACCATATAGACTATCATCTCAATACAATCATCTCCTATCTGAGATGAACAATCTGCATACAATAACAAACAACAAAGATCAAAATAAATCCAAATTCTATAAAAATACACAAAACTAAAATGTTTTTTATTTTAATAATTTATTTATTGTTATTTACAACTGTATACACATATATACAACAAGTAAATTTGCTGTAGGTGACATAGTGACATAATA
>NW_027105200.1:101469-103691 GCF_000696795.3 Halyomorpha halys | reverse complement strand
TAGCAACCTGAAGATGGGGGATAATCCCGAAACGTCGTTGTTGTTGTATATGAAATAAATTGTTACAGTTAAACAAAGAAGATTGTGTCATTCACTAAATTCATATGATTATTTTGATCTGGTATCGATGCAGTCGATTTTCCGGTTTAGAGCGGAATTATTCAATTTGTGTAGTGTACAAGAATGGATGCATGATAATATCGATAACTGCCCGGTATTAAACTCCAAAGAAGAGGAAGATATTCACTTCTTGACAACCTATCACAAGTTTAGTGAAATTAGAATAAAATATTTTGCGTAACGGACCTACTCATGGAGGTTAGTAATTTATAAACTACATGGTAATAAAACTATAAAATGTATTAATCAGACACTAAATTCGATCTATTATTGATTTGATGCAATTATAATAAAGGTTTCCGCCTTAGCTTGGTTTAAAAACCAATTTTGAAAGCAAAAAAAGTCTTAATATTTATTCCACACATATAATAAAATCTTATTCAATACCATTTTTACCTAAAATTTAAACGATAAATTCATCTTTTTTAAAATATTTGAAAACTTTGAAAAGTGACCGTCAAAGATCAATATCAGTTAAATATATTTTTACAAATTTTACAACTCGAGATAAAAATGAAGATGAGGGACCATTACCGAGAATGTTACAATGATGGTTTCAGAAGTTTCGCTGTGGAGATTTCGAGTTTGAAGTTCTTGGACGTCACTATATAGTTGAAAACGGCAAACGGAAGTTAACAGTACACGGAAGTAAACCCAACAAAAACCACACCGGAAATGGGAGGGACGTCGTGTTTTCCTTAAACCAAAACACCTGGGGATCATTAGTAAAAAAACTTGCCAAGTTGGAACGAAATAACTAAGAACCAAAAAAATCTGCTTTGAAATATGCTCAAACTCAGGTTGAGGTATGAAACCTTAAAAAGCCACCACGCTCGCCTGATCTCTTACCTAAGTTCACACATTTTTAAAAATCTGAAAACTTCTCACGAGAACTGATTATTTTGACTAGATAAGTTTTCAAGATTTTATAAAAACGTAAGTCCTTTCTTGGATTGGGGTTAAGAAATACAGAGAAAAGTTTTTTAAATCAGACAACTATTACTTAAAATGATGTTCTATTAGGTGTTTTAGTGCCGTTATTAATTTTAAAGTTATTGAAGTTCAGAATGAAAAATTAATTTTTGATATCTTTTTGAAACAGTTGTTATTTTTTACTCCCCCTCCCCAACTATAGTTGGAAGACTTATATTTATTGAATCAATAAAAAATTGGGGTGAAATTACTGACTTTTTTTCTTTTTGGGCTCTTGGACTAATAGATAGATATACATATACGGTAGCCAGGGGCCTAAGGCTAACCTGACCCGCAAAAATAATCTCTCATACGTACAGTATCCCGCGACAAGGAACTTCAGTTCACTACTTCATTGCCTAATCGAATCGAAGAATGAAATATACACTATTATGCGTTTAGTATTCTTTTATTACATATATATTTATAAATAGTAATTGTTCCATGCTATAAATAGTCGGTATACAAGTATAACATTTTCAGTATACTTTGATCTAAACATTCTTCTATAATCTTGATATAAACAATCTTCTTTGATCTAAACTATCTTCTTTAATCTAAATATTTTTCATTAATATGCTTCAACACTTCTGATCTTCGTACGTGTTCGAAAGATGATCTTTGTATAATGAGATTTTTATTTTTATATTATCATGGCTGTTTCATGTAATAGATCTTTTGTATGTTTATTTTTCAATCAAAATAATTAAAATAAACAAAGTATGTGGGTAGTTATCTGATTTAAAAAACTTTTCTCTGTATTTTTTAGCCCCAAGGTCAAGAAAGGACTTACGTTTTAATAAAATCATTATAACTTGACAATACTTTGTTTATTTTAATTATTGTGATTGGAAAATAAACATACAAAAGATCTATTAGATGAAACAGCCATGGTAGAATAAAAATAAAAATCTCACCTGCCCATCACGTACGAAGATCATATGTGCTGAAGCAACATTAAAGAAAGAAGGTTATAATTTTATTAGTTTAGTCAATTTGTAAAATCGACCTGTTAATCGATTTATTTTAAGTATATAAGGCATTTGTTTACTAAAAGGAAAATATGAGATTGTAAACAAAAGCGGTGCGATCCTTTTGGTGGAAAAAGAGAGGCAGTACCTGATTATAAA
>NW_027105200.1:94579-101139 GCF_000696795.3 Halyomorpha halys | reverse complement strand
TTTTTTTATTAGTACAGAGGAGTAATTTGTTTTATATTTTTTTTATCTAACATAATTTCTTCTTTTATAATTCCTATATTAATTTCTTTGTTCAAAATAGCCTTCAAACATTATTACTTTATTTAATTATTTATGTTGATTTGCCTTTGTTTAATTCATTTTGTCTGCTTCGTTTCCCTTAAACATATTCCTACCTTTCCAACCCAAAAATAATTTTCCCAGGACATACTATACCAGGCAGGAGGAAAGCCACTCGCTGTGGCTTTCAGGTCAGGTAACAATATGAAAGTTTTTTAATCGTCATATCTTTCCCTGATAGAAAGATATACGATCAACAACCTATCTATATGTTTACCATTTCAAAGTTTTTTGCTTAACAACGTCAGAATTTTTCGTAAGTTATTTTCTAAGATATATACAATAAAAGCGATTATATACATACACCAAATAAAAAGTAAATATTTAAATACTATTGAACATAAATTATTATTTCTTACCTTTTGTATGTCTGGAGAAAATATCTCCTTTGGCCCTTTTTCAATTTTTTCCATACTTGGAAAGTTGCTGAAAACAAAGGAATGGTACTGTATAATCCAAAATACAGCTGAATATTTTTAAAATCAAAAATTACTTTAGAGTCAAGAAAAGTGTACCTCAATATCTGCTTCACCGTCATTGGTTTATTTGGAGTGTGGGTCAAAGATATTTTTTGTGCTCCCTAAAACATAAAGAATGATCACAACTTCCACTCATTATGAAAATACAATAAAAATAAAAACTTTTGGACATAGTTTTATATAGAAAAAAAATTAATAATTCATCAGTAGTTCATTTTTCTTTTCTGTTTATCTGTACAAAAGGGTAAGGCTGTTATTTTTCGAAGTTATTAATTGATAATAAAATTAATTGTCGGCTTTGAGACCTGAGCTCCAATAGGTAGCCTAGCAAGCAGAATCGAGAGATTTGAACGCAAAGTCCTTCGCACATTTACAGGAGCGATCTTGAATCGGAGCCTTAACACTTGGATGAGAAGAACTAACAACGAACTGCTTGCAGAGATTAGTCAGTCAATATCTCATAATATGAAGGTAAGGGGATTATGAGGAGCAGGACATGTAGCTCGAAGCTATCCTAAAAAAGGACACCTCTTCATAAATTCATTGTTATGTGTTGTGTAGTTGTGAATCAACTAAGATCCGAAAGAGCTGTAGCAAATTGGAAAGCAGTAGCCTTTGACTATAGGCAACCCTTGAGAAAGCTGGTTCTGGCGGCCGAAGATCGTCTCTGTAGGTCTGTAGAGCAAACCGAAAAAAAATTAAGATCAATGTTATCCAGTTATTAAGAATGTTATTTTATTTGTTTATTATTTTTTTTATTCAATATTATTTACAACTATACAAAATAATGAATACATTAAAAAAATTTGATGAAGGTATCAAGCACTTGAAAATCTTGGGAAAGGACTACCCATTGGTAGTATACTTCAAGCATTAATTTAAATTAGAAGGTACCGTAGCCATCTTATTTTCAGACGCCTCGGAGGATATTCAGCGATTGTTAAGGATGAGAGATTAAGAACTAATGGGTAAGAAGTTTGGAATGAAAAGACGCATATCTGTTTTGGGCCAAATCTTCAACGAATGGGATGTTAAGGTCTTTTTGGATGAGTTTATTTGTAACGTAATATGGAGCATCAAGGATTTTGGATTGTAAAGATTGGATGCGGGAGGAATTTAATGGTTTGGCAGAGCCCCAGAGCTCAATTGGTCCAATATAGTCCATATGTCCAAATTGGTCTGATTGTTATAGTGTATAATAATATTTTGTAGTGAATGGGAAGTCTAAACCGTTTGTCAATTAGGTGGCAATCGAAATCTACGAGCAGTTTCTTGTCGTTTCAGTCTTGTATGTGGATTCCAAGTAAGCCTCATGTCAAGATGGAGTCCTAAATATCGAATCTGTTCAACAGGCTTTAGTAGAGTATTTAAAAAGGATGCTGTAAGACAGGAGGGTCTTATTTTTTAAAGTTAAAGGAACACGTAACTTTTCCTCTAATAAGTGTTAAGCTTATGAAACTTATCTGTTATTATTATATCGAATTATTTTACTGTTATTTTTGTTCATTTCTAGATTAATTTTTAATTATAGATGTAACTATTAGGGCGTACATTTAACTCAACCCAAATATGAGCTACATCGCATAAGATACATTTTAACAGTACAAGTGCTTGAAAATGAAAACCTGGAAGGGGTTAGTACTTTGAAAAGAAGTACTGGTTCTTGAATAAGCGTTAGTAAGGAAGTGACTTGTTTATGATCATGCTCAACCCACAAATTTTCCTGAGTTAAAGGTAACAACTTAATGAGGTTGGGTGGACATCGGAGGGTTTCCTGCACCCTCAGGACTGACTCACGGCTACAGTGTAACAGACAATAATTATCTGACAAATCCTGATTGGAATCCGGGTCTTCGCTGTGCTTATCAAGAATAAAATGATTCAATAGCTTCAAAAATCATCATAAAAAAGGGACCAAGAAAAACTATATTACATACATTTTTTTTAAACTATAAATATATATTACTTACAACTAGTCAATAGTATTAACAATGTCATGATGAGGTGGAGCAGTATCCAGTGGCATCTCTGCCTGGCTTAATTAACATTCATTAAAACAAGAGGAGGTCTCGCATCCTACTTTTTTTTCAACCTTATAAAAGTCTTACCTGGCTTGATTACTGTGGCCCAGTCGTTATCATTTATATCTGTGTTAGTATGTCCTAGAACTGTTTTTATTGAATTTGTATGTGTTTGTTAATTATTACTTATGCATGTGGGTATAATATCTACATAGTAATACTCAAATAATATATTAATTAAATATTTATACTTTACCGTTTTCTTCCACAAGATGACCCTGTAGTGAGGACCACATTGTGTGTTAGCTTCTGTCAGGACAACGCTGAGGAAAAATGGAACCTTTTCAGCGTCCACTCCAACGTAATTTTGGTGCACTGCAATAACAAAAAATTGTCTAAATGCGCAATATGGACAGTAATTAGACACTATTTTTTCATACTATTATTTGGTTATAAAGTTTAAATATCAAGGGCAATCATTAATATTGTCTGTCATTAACTATCATAACACAGAGCAAAAGAGGGAAAAGAACTGCAAGAAAGGTCTCTTGGACCGAAAATATACTTTTTAGGGTAATGTGTTAAGAATATTAAACATTTTCAATACCAATAGTACTAAAAAAAAAATGTAATAAGATTGAACTTTTAGACAAGGGTGGACTGAAAGGACAAGATCATTGAATATACTGAGATGAAAAGGATAACTGTTACATACATACGAGTAGAAGTGAAAAAAAATATTAAATTGCAATGTTATTTTGTTTGTTCAAACAGTACCTGTGAAGAAGAATTAATAAATCTTTATGAAATATGGAATAAAAATTGGAAGATAGAAAAACGTGTTGCAAAAATAATCAATAAATAAAAAAAATTAAACTTATTGATCCATACCTGCATCCTTAATTCGATAAGAAATATATATTTTTCTGGTCATGGATCATGTCTAACAATAAGAAATCAAAACAACAAAATTAATTCCTATCAATTCAGTTACATAATAGCCAACGTTTCAACTTAGCTGTAGTCACCTCGAGGTTTAGATTTGTCTTAGTAACTCTTTGTGATTGAAGAAATTTTTTTTTTTTAAAATGATATGAACAACTAAAATTAAGAAAAGAAATAGATGGGCTCAGAAATTACAGCAAGATTGGTATTCAAAAGAGTGAACTAAAACTAACGAATTTCTACCAGTGGACAACAAATCTTGAAGGTTTGAGGGGGAAGAATTTTCTCAATGTAGCGCCCTTTTGGCTTGCTGCCCCCCCTACTCTATTGAGTCCTCTCGCAGTATTTTCTTTCATAAGTTTGGAGTCTCACCGATCCTCTCTCCGGTAGCGCTTCCAGTTCCTGCCTTCTTACTTCATATTTAACGACATCCTACCTGAGGATTAGGTCTAGGGGCATCGCTCCAGCCAGCACCAGCAGTGCCTAATGTGACACCGTTCTGTATGTCTTCGTGACCATCAGCAGAACAAATCTCTGTATGGTGGCCAGTCTCCTCTACTGTGTCTGAGTGAGGTTTCGGCTCCACGCAGGGGATGCGTACCTCAGTCTACTTAAGATCACAACTTTATATCTGGTCATCATTGGTACCTAAGACCCCAGAAAGCACCCCCTATCCTACTTAATCCATCGAATGACAGGGTCACCCTGTACTTTAGATACACCAGGTTAGAAGTAGCGCCAAATCTTCTTCTTATCCTCACACCAAGATATTTCACCCCCTCATCCGGTCTACCCTCTCTCCTCGAACATCCAGGGAGTTAGGATGAACCCTACCCTTGGAGCTTCTTATGAGTATGGCCTGAGTCTTGGCTGCTGCCATACCCAACTTCTTCTTCACGCACCACTCTCCTACGAGACTGGCACACCTCTCCGCTTCTGTCTTTAGACTGGATCTGCTGTTCTTGGCCACGATAACTGCCAGTTCTAACTAATCGAATACTAAATGAAGAAATCTATACCTAATGTTAGAGGTGAGTCATTAAAATTAGTCTTTGACATAATTAGTACATAACAAAGGCTAACTTCAAATAAAAATGAAAGCCCACAGGAAGTGGGCTATTACGCCATTTTCCTTCTCGCAGCCCAATATAATTTAATTCGTCCTCTTAGTTCGTCCGTATCTCGCTCAACATCCACCAGACCAACACACGCCAAGAGATGGTCCCCATCCATGTCCCCCATGTTGCATAGATTCGATTATAGTCTGGAATATCGTTTTCATTCTTCCATTTTAATTTATTATTTCTTTTTTTTTAATTGTATTCAACGGGAATAGTCCAAATAAGCAAATATATGCATTTATCGTCAAATATACCAAATAAAACATGGCTAATTGCATCTGAGTACACTGATTCATAAAGATTGGTTATTAGTGGTTCAAGAAAAGCACGCAAACAAAATATGCAATTGCATGAAAATCGGGTGTTTGGTTATCATCATTGCCTGGTAAGTTTCATCTAAATATCTTTCACATAAAAAAAAAAAAAGATAGTTATCAAATACTATACTACGTTATGGTATACTAATAATACTATATGGTATTTCTGAATGTGTATGACCGAATGCCGACAGTCTGTATTATGTCTCCCGAGAAATAGACATGAAATTAATTAATGTAATGATTACTATTAAAATCTTCTAATTCTATGAATTTTTGTGTTACAAGTATTCATTAATGATTTGTTTGACTAAAATTGCTCCATAATACCTTAAATGATGAAAAAGAGTTCATTAAATCTAAAAGCTTGATTTATGCATGAACAGGGTTCCCTTAAAAATTTTCCTCAGGTTAAAATCATAATTATTAATAAATTAATGAAGAATACAAATTTTTAATAATAAAATTAATAAAAAACATATATATATATATTTTACCGTAAAAAAATCAAACCAGTGTAACATCAATGAATCAATGGGAATTGAAAAATACTTAAAATAAATTTTACATGCTAATTTATAATATGTCGATGATATTACTAAGACATAACAATAAAAATTAATGAAAATAAATTAAATATAATATTTCTTCAAACAAACTTATAATATTTTCCGTACATATAAATATTTTTTACAAATTGAAATAATGTCCTATGTGGGTCATTATCACAGAAGTGAGGTCCAGGCTGTTTGGAGAACCATTTATGATTTAGGAGCGGGAGAAACTTTTAAAATTTAATATGAAATAGTAACTAAAAGTGAAAATTGTATTTTATTTTTTAAATAATGGTAACGAGAATTTTCAATGAAATGTCATGGTTATATCCTATCCAGTCACATTCTTCCCAAATTACAGTTCTTTCGTTTAAAATTTATAAAACTAGTTCTATCATCATAACGGCAATAATCATTTCCTGATCGAATAAGTTAAAATATTATAATATCAGATAATAAATTCAGATTAGTAAAAATTAATCAATTATCTGACTAATCTATATCTCAATAAATAATGATAATTTATCCTTCTTTAATGGCATTTTGTTTAAACTATAGCGCTTAGTTCTAAGAGATACTTATGACGTATGCAAGGTATTTTCAGAGGAAGATTAAAATTTCACCCTACGCCTGATGGACTCCAAGAATAATAATGAGTGTGAGATTACAAGTATGTAAAGAGCGTCTGAACTTCCTAAGCAAAAAATAAAATAAAATAAACGAAATAAAAGACTGTGTTCATCCAACTACAAACATTTATAAATCGTTCTAGGCAAACCTTTTGATACCCATTAGTAATCATGTTATCGTGTTTTAATATTTTATGTATTATTCTATATGTTAATTTAATATACATTTTGGCATATAAACTCCTATATGTCTCAAACTGACGTTACTACAAATGGTTATAGAAGAAAAATTACTGACCTAAACTCATAATAAAAAATTATGATTCAATTATCGAACTGAAAGCACTCTAAATTAC
>NW_027105200.1:84564-94529 GCF_000696795.3 Halyomorpha halys | reverse complement strand
TAATTTTGAAAAAATTGTTGGGACCTAAATCTTAATATCTAAAAACAAAGTTTGACATGTCAGTAACTGGTACAATTATTATATATGTATATATGCTTCTTGACCTCATTTATACCTATAAATTATTATTTTATTCGAGGCAATGTTTCAGCCAGAATTTCAGACATTCATCAGGGCTAACATTAAAAACAAGATAATGAATAACCATAATGAATAATATGGATTACAGAATAAACACTATAATATAATTCAACACTATATATGTATCTATATTGGTGGTTATTTTCTAATTAGTCTGTAATTCATTTCATTCATTATAGTTGCTATCTTGTTTTTTTGTTTTTTTTGAGCCATGAAGAAAATCTAAAATTCTTGCCGAAACGTTGGCCCTAATAAATAAGTTTTTGTTTATTTGTGTTCTTCTCTGACCGCAGCTATCTTACCATCTTCTCATAATTCATAAATTATATTTATGTCGCGGAGAGAAACTTATGAATGAGATTGTGTAAGTGGAATCTCACCATGAGAAGTAGTGAAAACAAAAATATCCCTAGACAAACATTCATGCCAGTTTGCAATGCAACATATTTTAACTATTATTTTGTATGATATCATGTCATAACATTAACTACGAGTATAATAGTAGTTTTAATAAATTATTTTTTATTGTATTAAATTTGTAATTTAGTTAACTATTATATAATTAAAGAACACTTGTAATGTGTGTTTGTCGATGTAATAAATTATTTAATGTATATGCACATATGTAAGTGATAAGGGTAACTGGAGTGTCTTATAATTTTTGTAACATTATATACATTGGAATTCATTTCGTATGATCAACTAAATATTTTTATTTTTTAATTGAAATAAATATATTATTATAACATCAAATGTAATCAGAGCAACGGTAGAAAACCTAAAATAAAATTGTTAAAATTATACAAATTTTTTTTGGCTTTAAGGGTGTAGTTTCGTCACAACATTTCATCAAGATCGGCGTACCCACGTCTGTAACTTGCCCTTATAAGTACCACGATATTCTCATCACTAATTGCATTATTTTGAATTAGAATTTTATAAAGCGAAATGTGCATGAACTAAGTCCCTTAAACTATTGATAATGAGGTGTAGATAGTTGACCGTAGATCAATGATTGGAGAAGTTTGTCGGGGGGTAGTTTATTTATGTTGTTCTTTGCTGACCGCACCCCCCGACAAACTTCTCCAATAAACTATTGATAATTTAAAACGCAAATATAATTCCTCAATGATTGTTTGTAAGATTATAGGTAAGTTCTAATAACCATATCTAACTGTCCAGAACTGTACAGAGCATGGGTACTACGGGTTTTTCCCTCCCAAAACTCGTGCTGATGCTCCGTGGAGTTCCAGAAAGTCAGAAGTGGTTTCTGGAATAGACCTTATGTCAAACTAGGTTCCAGTAGGCAATAACAGTAGTGAGACTTAATTCATTTATAATAAGACTAACACGATTTTACATACGGCACTCAAACACATTATTCACATACAAATTTCCGATCTCTTTGTCCGATATAAAAAACAAAACAAAAAACAAATTGAAAAGCACTTTTGTAACAATAGGTTGAGGAGAATTGATACAGAGATACACGGGCGAGGATACAGGCTGAATAACAACGAGGAGAGCTATACCTCTGGGATGGATGGATTAGAACCACCGGTTCTCATTACCTCGGGCTGTAGCTAAGTAATCCCCTTCAGGATCTGGACTTCCAATAACTCCTCGGTTCGTTATAAAAAGAAAACTACAGAAGAATAGTTACAAAAGCTGAATTACAGTTGAGACTAAGGATGGGAAATAAACAACTACAAAACCTAAAGAACTAAACCAGCTTTGCAACATATCAACTAAAAGTTATCTATAACAACCAATCCACTGAAAAAGAAAGTTCTGAATGACTATGTAAAACGTATTTTTCAAATATGATTTTATTTTATCAATTATTAATTAGAACAAAAATTTGTAAACTACAATATATATAAATAAATTGGTGGATTCATATTTTAATTTATTATCATTAGTTATAGCAGTAAAATAGCATAATGTTCTAAACTACAGAATCGATATATGTTGGTTATTGTATATAATTACTTTTTTAAAAAAAAGTAGAGCAATAACAGATTAAAATTTTAATATCTTAGGCAATTTTAATTTAATTTTGAAGATAGAAAATTGAAACTTTGACACTGAATAATATTGAGATAAATATATGCAGAAGAATATTGAAAATAATTATAACGAATTAACATTTTATAACAAACATCAAATCCTCATGTTACAATGTGGGCGCAAACCCATACCAATTGCAATAAACCCATAAAATGGAATAAGGGTGATTAGAAAAATTAACATAATTTTTCAATTTAAACATTCAGGTCCGAAAATGATAATTTAAATATTACTAATATCAATTGTTGAAGGTGGCAAAATGCACATTTGTCCACAGAATAAATATCCACTTGAATTGAAAAAAAAGAATATGAAAAGGACATGAAAGAATGAGCTCTTACACATTTGATCACATTCGCTCTTACCCGACACAAAAAAAAAAAAACAAGGAATAAATCTAAACTTTGACTTAAATCTTACTGACTCCAATTACCAACCTCTACTACCATATTTCTTGTACCTTAATTCCCTATTTCCTTATCAATGGAGGGTACGAAAAAAAAAAAAAAAAACTGATTCCAAAATATAAAAATAAGAGTGTGAATGTGACTAGAGATAATTTTATTTATTTATTTTTATTATTATTCTGTTTTATTTATTTATTATTCCTTGTGCATAGTTCGATTATTTGTTTATCATTTTGTTTGTATATATTTAGAGAGAGAATTTATTTATTTTTATTCTAATGCTATTTTATTTCAGTATAAATGTAATCAGTTATCACTATTACTTATTGTGCAACAAGTTGTGGCAGATTGTAATATTTATCAAAAAATAAAATAAAAAATAACAATTTTTTTTTTATGATATTGAAATCTTCAAAAATAGAGCTAAAAATATGGTTTAAATTAGGATACGGGAGCTAAATAAAAACTCCAACCAATTATCTTTATATGAACTTCCCTTGAAGTAAATAGCAACCACACAGCCCCATGAATAATGGAAGGGATATACTTTTTGAAGTCAAACGTACTCACCTACTTCAGAAGTTTCTCCAAGTGATGAGATCTTTAGAGTAAATGGAGATATGTTAGACTTTAGAAAGGAGAACTTTCATAATTTTAATCCGCTAATCAGCTCAACTTTTATTCATTCGATTTTCAAGTTGAGGCGAAAACTGAAATTTCTACTAGCTTGAAGTAAGTTGTCAACAATCCATATATGAGTGTCAATAGAATAAAAAAATGTCACTCATTACTATTACTTTTAAGGGTGTGGGTTATTGAATATTAAAAAAAAAGTATGAATTTTTTTAGAAAAATTTTTTTTTCATTACAATTGCAAATATACTAATTAATGAATGCAGCCAGTAATCTAATTAATAAAGTTTGTAAGAAACGTTGCTAATGATTGAAATTGAACTTTTAAAATTTAATGAATAAATCGAGTTTTTTGTTCAGTAGGACTTGAAGAAGGATATAAAATGGTTTCTATTTACCAGTGTGTATGAGCTGTTTGGAGTTTAAGCGCACCAAGAGACGCTATCGTAATTATAATTACAGATTAGGTCTGAGATGATACAGATTTTTTATTTTATTACACTATAAATTATTTTCATTTCTAATATTTATTTAAAAGATTATAGAGGGTGATAGGCGCTCATTCCAGGGGACATGTACTCGGATATTATGTCCGTGTCGAAATCTATAAAACCCTATTGGAACCGTCTCTTCCCACCAACTAATCTTTCCCATTTTTGAAGGATTTTCATTAAGGTGCAAGTAAGAATTAAGAAATCCTTACTTCTCCATGAAGTTCTCTTTCTTCTGATATCTCATTCGTGAAAAGCTATCGTCTCTGAGAGCCAGAAAAGTTATCTTTAGTAAAGTAATATATATTAGTACGATATTAATAATATTGATTTGAATATGAAACTAAAGTTATCTATAATGGATAAGTTTTCTTAAAATCCGAACTTTCCTCCTGTTTACTACAAAAGCACACTTTACCAAGTAAAAATATTTTTCTTTTGAAAATTAAATCAATTATTCATTTGATAAGAACCCAAATTCTAAATTGTTGTTGATCGATGCTATTCATAGGGCTTCAATGAATGAATTTAAAATTCACATTAAGCACTAAAGAAAAGTTTATATCAAAAGTTAATAAATAACGGGTAAGTTATTGTTTAATGAATATTAGTATTTTATGTAGGTTAATAACATTTTCATTAAAAATTCTGTTTTTAAAATTTATTTCAAAGAGAAAAATTTAAAATTTTTAATAAACTGAATAAGTTTTTGGCGTAAAATTTTTAATTATCGGGAAAAAAAATCTAATTTTCAGAACTGAATATATTAATTTTGGATAAAAAACTCAAATATCTCTTTCTAGATCAGTTTGTTTACATAAACTTAAAAAAAAAATTTGGCTTAATTTATTAAACCGAAAAAGACGAATCAGAGAATGAGATAAGTGCGAAAATCCTTTAGTAATCATTCCAAAATCCATTATCAGGTCATTCTCAAATTGTAAAACTTTTTCTGTAAATTAAACAATTAATTAAAAAATAAAAGTATCTTTGTAAGTGCTGGGATAAAAATAAACAATGATAAACTAACAGCAGATTATAGCTGGTACCTAAACACTTTATTTACCCTATTTTTGACTACCCTAGTTTGATCAAATTATCAAGTAATGTGTATAATATTTACAATATTGATTGGTGGTGATACCGTAGTATGTCTCCTAAGGAAGTTGATTACTCAAGAAATGAGATAAATGGAAAAAAAAAACTCCTTTAGTGATCACTAAAAGATCCATTATCAGTCATCATCAATCACTTTAAATAAACAATTAAAAAAATTTATTAGGTTTGTAAGTGCTGTAAAAAATAATATACAACGATTTAACTAAAAGCATTAAGGTCAGAATAATACTTACACTTTCCGAGAAAGTACTTGAAGTACCACCTAGTTTGGTACTCAGGGTTCTCCAAGACCGGTGTACTCGGTGTCCCGAACATCTGTAATTCAAGAACAGATAATTAGTCTTAATTGTGACAGTTAGTTCTGAGAAGTCTAATCGTGCAACTTCACCCCGAACTAAGCCAATTGATGACAGTTCTACGGCACAAGTAGTTTCAGGATAGACTACGGAGATAGACTTCGACTCGTGTACAGTTAAAGTTTTGAACAAGGATGATTTTTTTTTGTTTGGAGCAATGTAATTATCATTGTTGTTTTCATCCAACAGTACAAGAAAATTTACAAATGAAGAAGTGAGATATGAAAAAACCGATATTTCTGGGAACAACGTGAAAAAAGATAAATGTATGACAACGTAAATGAATATCTGAAAACTATTTGGTGTAGTGTAAAAAGAAGAATTGAGCTAATATAAGTTTCATCAAAACTCTCGCATGGAACTACAAGATAACTTATCATATAAGTAGAAAGGTATGAGAAATATGAAAAGATATGGACATTTCACACCGTCCATGGAGTGAGTCTCGGCTCATGTTTTATCTACAATTTCATTGCCAGCCTTAACCCGTCATTGGTCGCTACGTGAGAATTTCTCTCACATTAATCATTTTTCGGGTCTGGAAGCTGCTAGAGGGAGACTTTGGTTCCCATCTTCCTGGAATCTGTAGTTCACAGTCTCTTCTTTCTACACTTCGCCCTCTCCACCACTCTAGCAGCTCTGGGTAAGCGTCCAGTCCTCTTTCTCTGACTAAGGCTGCTATAAAAATATTCAAGTTGTGAGGATTGGACAACTGTATTTAATCCATAAAAATGTTTTTTACTGGAGGGAAAACATTAGCAGAACTAAAGAAATGTAGGCTTGAAGAGGCACGAACTTCATGAGGTACGCACTATTTACTATGAATTGTATTTCGATACTGTAAATGTATGTTAGGGTGGTTTTTATAATAAAAATTTATCTTTTATTGCTTTCACTTCATTGCTGCTATTTTTTGTATTTTGTAATTTCTGGGTTATATTCAAGCATTCTAAACAAAAAAGAATTGCCACTAGTGTAAAATACCGAGGCGCTTTTTTCAAATATTGCTCTATTAAACTTTAAACAAATATTTAAAATCGATATAGGACCTCGTTCCCTGGGGGTGTTAGTGGAGTGGGTCCCGCCGGGAAGGGATGGCCTTTGCAAATTTCTAAGTTTTAAAGTTACATCAAAATTTATTAGTTAAAATTTTCTTCGATTTAATTCACCATGTTTTGCGCTATTAAAAAGATGTTACAGCTAAAGGATAACATTTTTAAAAGCCTTTGCTGGGGTTTATGCATGCAATAAATATCGGGCGATAATGTATTGTAAAATATCGCACATCACGAATATAGAAACTGAATATAGAAAATAGTTCTGATTTTCCATAGAAATAAAATATAAACAGATAATATCAACTTTTCATAGTTAAAAGTCACACGAAATATATAAGAAAATTCACCGATTTACTTAGATACATTTTCATATAGGTGAGGTAGTGTAGGACTGTTCAAAATCTGGTTTAAGGTTGAGGTTTGACCCGTACCTAGTTCATTTTTTGAATTGACGCAATTTAATACACCTCATTGAAGCAATTAAATTCTTACTTGACGTTTGGGTTGATATATCACCCTTAGCTAATTACAAGATGATCGCTTCGAGCCCAATCTCTCCCAAGATCTCAACACGCGACCGACAACAAGAGCAATAAACTATTATTCTCAGCTTGTTACTGAAAATAGGTTTCTATTTATAATTTTTCTGTATTTCATGCCTTATGTTTTAATAATAGGTTAAAGTTAAATAATAGACAGGTTTTCATATTTGCAATTTTATTTACATTATATGCTACAATTTCTTGTAATATTTCTGATTACTAGTATTAAAAATGTACTTTTTTTTCTTACTGATGTATGATCTGGAAAAAGATGACAGGGCCTCTTTGTTGGTCTAGAAAAATGTTAGTGGCACTCCTTCAAGTATCCTCCAATTATGCCCCACTTATTCCTGCTGAACAGATCCGGTACCTAAGACTACATCTCGACAAACGACTAACTTGGAATATCATACAAGACTAATCCTTTAAGACTATTACAACACTTACAAGACAAACGGTTTAAAATTCTAACTAATTACAAAAGACTAATTTATATGACTATAATAAAGCCTATCTGTAATTACGGAGTAAGCTTTGGGGCTCCACTAAACCATCGAATTCCTCTCGCATCCAATCTAAAATCCTTAATGCGCCTTGCTTTGTCACAAACCAAGTCATCCAACATGACTTCAATGTTCTATAATAAAATATATTTTTATTTTAGCAATATTTTAAGAAAGTTGCATTTGCCTCTTCCACTCCCGGCATACACTTGGGGCACCCTTGGGTAGTCGGGTAGGGAGGAGGATAGCTAGCCTAGTATTAAACATTTGAAAACAATTTTAAAAGCCAAAGAAACGAAATTCAAGAGGAAAGGTAAGACTAGATTGCACGAAATGCGAAATAAAATAAGAGACTTATAACATATAATGATTGTGATTGAGAGAATTATAAAAGTTAATGATGGTTGTTCGGCCATGTAATAAATAGACAACTAAAAATATATAGGGAGAAAAAATAGATGGAATACGACCATGCGAACGACCGAGGAATAAGTGGGAGGAACTCATATCGGGCCTAACAAGGAAAAAGAGACCACTATGTGTTAGGTAAAGAATTTTGCTTGGTTTGAGATGTCTTTAAGAAATGAATAAGGGCTGCTCAGACACTATGAAAATGAAAATGAAAAAATAATTTTATTCTATGACACAAGCATTTAAACATTTTCAGATAGTACAATAAAATCACATTTGTATATTGGATTTACTACTGTTTATAATGTTAATAAATATATACCTATTTATTTGATTACAACGATGTGGAGGTTTGATTATACAATAAGTGGAGGAATAGGTGTTCTTTAAAAGAAAGAATGGATGAGGACTGGCGAATGGAGATGGGAAGAGAATTCCAGAAGGAGGTTGCACGTATGATGAAGGATTTGCTAAAGAAGACGGTTCTATAGGAGGGCATATATAAATCAATCGGTTGGGATCTGGTGTTTAATGAGTGGATGGATGAACGAAGAGTGAGGAGACCTAGGATATGTTTTTATAGATAGGTTTTTGATTTTAAGAACTTGGAATAGGAAAACACCAAAGAGGTATTGCCTTCGGGCATAGCCCACTTCAACTCGGTATACCAGAGGGAGACTTGAGAACCCAAACATAAATCTTACAAAGCAATTCATGAGTCTCTTCAGTCTCAACTCTAGTCCTGCAGATAGCCCTCCATATACCAAGGATCCGTAGTCGAAGTGGAGGAAGACGAGAGGGGATACTAGGAGCTGACGGGTTTTCGGAGGAATGGAATTACGGAATCTTAGGAATTGTTTGAGTACAGTTATGGATTTGCGTGTGATTTGGGAAATGTGGTTATTCCAGGAGAGGTGTTGGTCAAAGGTGACACCAAGCTTTTTTATTGTAGAATAGAAGTGAATCGGTTGGTTGTTAAGGAAGAGTAGGGGACAGTGGAGGGAGGGGGTGCTTGGAACCAATGAGAATGGCTTAGTTTTTTTAGTATTCAGCTTCAAATCATTAGACACTATATGTGTTTCTTAAAGAATAAGAAGTACTTTGAATCCTTTCTTACGCGTATACAATTGCTCTATTTTTTTTTTCATACATGATGTACATATACCTCGTTGTATGCATTTTCATGGATAAATTAAAAATTAAAATACACAAAATTCTATTATATGCTACAGTTTTCTTATTAACAGAAAAAAAAGTAATTGGTAGCTTGTAGAAAGGATTCTGTTAAATCAGACGAAAAATAGAAGCAATTGAGGTAACTCCCACGTAGGAGCCGCGAGTTCCCAGCTTCACTACTCTGGAATTAGATAGTCTCCCCTGAAGGACCTTCTCAGAGGTTTTCATCAGCCGCTAAATTGAAAATGTAATTATATTTGCCCTGGTCGACTTGCGAATTGCAGGTGAGGTTGCGTCACATTTAGCAAGTCGGAACCACCTCATCTCCAGAATCAATAGTAATCAAAATTCTTTGCTCAGAACTCATTATTGATTAAATGTACAAAAAGCAAATTTTAGTATTTCCGAATTGACTGTTTTTACCTTCACTTATATATATAATTGAAGTATACCAACCTTAAAAACCTCTTCAGGCAACACAAGGATCTACATATTGAATTATACATATATACATATTATATTATATTTCCGTTTTTATTACATATCTAATAATTTTTTTTAATTCATCTTTATTTATAGTTTTCAGTGTGCATCTTATTTTTATTTTCTTTAATTTAGTACATTCATTTTTATATAAATTTTCACATATTACAATTACCTTACTTTGTTATATCAATCATCGAATACACACACACACACACACACACACACACACACACACGCCTATAGTGCCCAGAAACGTAAGAGAGTGCAGAACACGTATTCTTCTTCTGTCACCGCTTTCATGAAGAAAGAAGAGACTTCAGACGCGTTTGCGGCTCAGACCCGACAGCAGATAATATTGTCAATATTATGCTGTTTAACCAACATTGGAAGGCAGGGCAACGATTTGCTGCACAGGTGATGCAGAAGTTAAGAAATGAGGAGAGAGATAGGCGAACCAGGAGATAGCCTAAACAATGAGGCGGCACTCAGCCAATCACCCCAATGATGTAATGCCTATTGGCGGTCCCGTGGAGAGGAATGAACAGGTGTAGGGCGGTGGTTTTAGTGGGTAA
>NW_027105200.1:75491-83818 GCF_000696795.3 Halyomorpha halys | reverse complement strand
ATACCCGATGTGGCCAAGTGGTATGGTCGCCAGCATGGTGAGGTGGATTTTTACATAACCCAATTGTTGACCGGACATGGATGCTTCAGAGCCTACCAGTATCGCTTCAAACTGGACAACACCGCAGAATGCCCTGGATGCCAGACTGTCGAGGAAACCCCGGAGCACGTGTTTTTCACTTGCACTCGCTTTGCAGTAGAAAGTAGTGAATTGGAGAGAGAGTGTGGAGGATGCACACACAAGGATCACTCCAGAAAATGTGGTGAGCTATATGCTCCTCTCAGACCAGCATTGGAACGCAGTGAAGAGATTCACCACAGTCGTTCTCAAGAGGCTGAGAGAGGAAGAGAGGGCTAGAAGACGTAACTAGCATAGAAATGTAAAAACCATGCGAAGAATGCGAGGCGGCACTCAGCCATTTCCCTCCATGAAGTAATGCCTAGCAGCGGTCCCGTGGAGAGGAATGAACAGGTGTAGGGCGGTGGTTTTAGTGGGTAAAAATCCCACACACGGATAGGTACGGGCCTATCCGTGTCTTTTGAAGATTTCCCCCGACCCTCGTAAAAAAAACAACAAAAAAAAAACACACACACACACACCACAGTGGTTAGGTATTCTTCGATTCGATTCTTTAACAGAACAATAATTTCTGAATTGGTAGCAGAGGGATTAATAATTAAATTAAATTCAGCACTCGCTGTTGGTTTCAATTTTTCCGTAATTGATATCAGATTTTCGTTCCCCCATACGAATTACCATTATTATAATTTATCATTAAAACGTAGCAGTTATTTTAATTAAGTAAAGAAAAGGTCGTTTAAAAGAAAAAAAAATGATTTTTTATTCAAACTAAATTATTTTTGAAAGGAATATGGTCCGGGTGCGGTCAAGAAAAACTCAAATAGTAAAAATATACTATTTTAATGAGCCAACGTTTCGCCCCACGTTGCAGGGCTTCTTCAGGGCTATTTTGACGGCAGTCAAAACTAAAATGTCACACGGTCAATCAATAATCTTCCAGTAAATTATTTTTCTTCATGTAATAATATCCTTTAGAAAGGATTCTCATTAAATTGACATAATATGTATTAATATTATCCTAAATATATTTTTTAAAAATGTAAACATATTTTTTGGATTGATAGGATTAATCACTTTAATTAAACTGTGATTTAGCACGAGCCCTTTTAGAATGTAACGACCTCTAAAGATGTTTGGTTGACTTGTTTTTATTAAGAGGTAGACACAATTCATAAAATGTTAAAATTATTATTATATATATTTTTATTTATTGATAAATATTACAATCTGCCACAACATCGTCGGGCAATAAGAAATAGTGATAACTGATTAGTTTCATACTAAAATAAAATAACATAAGAATAAAAATAAATACATAAATGAAAAAAAATAAAATAAAATCTCTCTCTCTAAATATATACAAACAGAAGAATAAAGAAACTAAACACAATCGAAATATGTACAAGAAATAATAAGTAAATAAAATAGAATAATAATTAAAATAAATAAATGAAATAATCTCCAGTATGAGAGTGTAAATGTGACTCTCATGTACAATATCTACACTATCGACGTGAGGATCGCTGAGCCCACTCAATCTCCCACGTATGAGAAGTAGAGCAGAGCTCTTTGAGATCCCAGCGCATCCCTCTCACTTTCAGCAGACAGAAGTGATTTTGAAATTTGTTGATAATGTTATAAAGACTTTAGTTGAAGAAACTCTCAACATCCAGAGTTGGGACTTGTTGAAAAATTGAATTGTTTAAAGTACTAACACAACCCCTTACTGAAAAATCATTAAAAGTCATCAATTCACCCACTACTTAGAGTATTATTTTATTTTTTTATTTGAATTTTACGTGTGATGATCTAAGGCTCCTCGAACCGCAGCCTTTGGTAGATCTTTCTTCATCCGTTCCTCTTTCCTATGGAATTCTATTCGCTCCTTTATTCGTAGTTCTAATACCCTTCCAATCTTCAAATCCCGTATGTTCGACTACCTTATGTCCACCCAATTCCGGAAGAATAACAATTGAAAGTTTAAAAATAGCTTTATATATTTTCTGTATTTTATTTCTTAGATCTTCGTTTATAATTGTAAATACCTACACTAACAGAAATTATATCTTTTCATTTATTACTTATTAGTTTAATTGCATTTGATTTTTAAAAAAACATTTAATCTTTTTATTTACTATCAGAAGTCATCTTATGTTTTATGATATGACAAGTGGTTTTATTTTATTTGTTTTATCATTATTTTATGTATTCTGTTGATTATGGTTCTTATGTGTATATTTTTAAATTCATTGTATTATTTTATTTTATGACATCTTTTAATATCACCTCTATTTTGTAATTTACCCTAAGGCTCTAAAGCCTAATTTTGACGCCTGTAAATTATTCTAAAGGGATCAATCCCAGAATAAATAAAAATTATTATTATTAAATACTATGAATACCACCATCGAAACTGTAATCTAGACTATCTTTGTTAAACAATTTTATTCAAGTGGATTTTGAGAACGATAACAACGAAATAATTTATACGAAAACTAATGAAACTAGTGAGGTTGGGAGAGAGGCCGGCGAAATCCTGAGGATGTCTTTATGCAAATGTGCCAACTTGGTGGTAGTGTTAATGGACAAACTTGGGTCCCTTACAGATCGAATTAGCTCGTTAGTCCAGTTTTATTCGGTATCTGAGTCTATTGTTACTGCCTTCTTATTATTCGGAATTCAACGACACATAGTCCTAATATGTAGGTATGCAAAAGCAAGTGAAAAATAAGGTGCCGATTTTTTTTATTAAATGTGCTAGGATTGAAATGTAATAATAATAAGAAAGTTAAGAAATTAAGTATAACGTACTCAAGACGAAGATCGGATAACCCTACTTTCTTTCAAAAGAAAAGTGGTGACAAAAAGGCCACGCCCTTGGAGCTTGGGTTTAGGTTAAGGTTAATACGAATGTTCACTAATGTAATCTAAACTGAAACAGAAGGCAGCTAGTTATTGGATTGCATTATTTCCCTACTCTTCTGCTTAAACCCAATTCCATGAGGTCCGCCTGTTTTGAATCCATTTTTTCTGCCGCATTATTATTATTGTGGCACTGGTTTGCCTTCAAGAACCCAGACCTCTTCCACCACAGCTAACCAATCTACACGGTCTCTTGCTTTCTCTTTCCATCTTTCAACATTTAAAAGCTTCAAATCCCCCTCCACATAGTCCGGGGACAACTTCTTTTCCATTTTCCATCTTTTTGGGTATTCTTTCGTCGGGCATTCTCTCAACGTGTCCTAACCATCTTATTCTTGCTCTTTTTGAAAACACGATGCTGGTTTACCGGAACGGATCCATCAGCTCCTCATTTCTTCTTCCTCTTCAAGATTCAAGACCTTTATGATTATGAAGTCTAAATTAAGTTAATTATAAAGTAAATTGGAATAGAAAAGAAATGCAAATTTAAGCTTATTGTCCTCCAGTTCCTAAAAACTTTAAAAATATTTTATTTTATAGTAACTCTCTAGTGGGAACATCTGCCTTTCAGGCTGAAACAGTTTCTATTAGAACCGCTAAGAGATCCTCAAGTTAATCACCTGTTTTCACTTTTCCCGTGTACTTTAGTAGTGGTTCAAACTTCATTGGGAGAGGGGGTGAGCTATGGACTCTTTCCGATAAACTCCTTTTTCTGAATCCGCCCACCGTGATATCTGCTTCCCAAGCAGATGTTCGTACGGTTGCATGTTTAAAATCTGCTTCTCCAGCCGGTGTTTTTGTAGTTGCGTGTTTTAATATCTGATTCTTTTGCTAATGTTTCTACAAATAATTTAACGACATTGTATATGTTTTATGTTTCCACTTTTAAGCTAAGATTTGTCAACAGGATTTCGAAAAACATCTTCCTATTTGAATTTATTTATTAATTTTTTGCTTGGCTCTACAGAGTCTGTAGAGCGTTGGGAGTACAATGTATTAATTTCGTGGGATCACCACAGAAATAAAAGTCAACATCCCAGGCCGGATTTGAACCGGAGCTCTGCATTCATTAGCCAATTAAAGTTGACTAAGGACGGCTTGAATCCACACTTGCCTGTTTTGGGCTACTACTGTATCCAGTTTGTTAACTCCTTCACAACTTTGCTAATTCTGCCTATCCATCTGGTTTATTATTTATTTTTAACAATTTAATGAACTAGATAAAAACAGTTAATATCTTCTGAAACCAAAAATAAGAAAACTGCTAAAAAATGTAGTGAATAGGTGAAAAATAGGTATCGTTACCTGAAATCAGAAGTTAGAAAACTGTTAACACCTGATTCTTCTGAATAAGTACATTTAGAATGCAAACATGATTATGGGTTTTGACAATTATTTCACCTCATTATCATGGTTTTGAAGTTGAGATTGCATTATCCCAAGAAAAAATGGTTTGACTGTTGTCTAGGTAATGAAGAGAAGTTTTTTTTTTTTTTTTTTTTTTTTTGTAGCTTCATAACTTTATTTACATCTGGGCCTCATTTAATAATAAAGTACAAAGTGAAACCATTAGTCCTGTATTTGTTTTTTGTACGATATTATTTGACTGTGAATATAGACAATGAAGTGTAGAACAAGTTTTAACTATCCTCATTTCTTGATTGCAATAAAAAAAAAAGAAGATATTTGAAATTTCTTACTATTTTGTTTTTGACTTCATAACTTTATTTACACCTGCCAATTTTAAATTTAAAAAAAAATTCTCTTGTCACTCTTCTAAAGAAATGTAAAATTTGGTCGCCTGTAAATGATAAGACTCTCAATAAGAATACTTCATTGTATTATAGAACTCTCAGTTTGTATTTTTTCTATAATTTCTTTATTTAAGGTTAAACTTTAACTATATTCTTATTAATTAAATGCTCCTTGAACCTGAAGAAGTTCATGTACAAAAAGTTAAAATCCATTACAGCCTGCTAGTGTTTACACTTCTTGTTCTTCTGTGTTGTAGATCTTTATTTTTATTACAAATTATGATTTAATTAAAGTAGTACTATTTTTTTTAGGTTAGTGCTTGAGCAGCTAACTAATTGATAATTAGCTTTGTAAACTATTTTTATATTATATTATATGAGAGGAATGAAACAGAAATGAAAACTGTTTCATTTCTCTCATATATTTTAATAACTTTTGCAAAATGTATGTTTATAATTTATTAGTTAACAAACTGCTCATTTTATTTTGAAACTAGCCATATATTTTAGATATATTATAAAAATAACCATATTAGATATTAAAACTACTGAATGAATGTACTGTATTGGATTGTAAAATTACATATTGCCGCGAACAAAGACTATATGTTATGTTATTCACTTAGTATTATTCCATATAAAGGAATCGATCAAAATGAATTATTAAAATCAACAAATACTTCAATCTTCTTTTATTCACCTCGGTTCCTGCTTGCTCACTTCATTTGGTTGAGGGATTTGTCTCCTTTACCTCTGATACTCTGTACATATTCTTGATATGTTACTCTAGGGCGTCCACGTGGTCTCCTCCCTCTGAGTTGAGTGGAATTCAATATCTTTTTAGGATTCATGTCTTCCTTCATATGACAGACATGTCCAAATCTTTGGAGCTGCCGTCTTTCCAGAGTGGTTTTGAGTTCAAGAACTTCCAGCTTATTATCTTATTCTCTCGGTTCTAATGCGACCCAACCTAGGTTTTATAATAGATCCACGAATCTAGGAATCTTCAACTGTAATGCCCTTTTTACATTCTCTGGCCAAATCTAATATTAAGAAACATTCATTACCATCTACGAATTAGATCTTTTATTATGAATTCATAACTAATACCTTACATATAAGGCCAGTGCTTGTGATCGTTATAGGTTCATGTAAGATATATAAGGAGAAGATTATTATGTCAACATGCAACTAAAATAAGGAAAAACTTATTAATTGATCCCAAAGTTTTGGCCAGAATTTCTATCCTTCATCAGGGATAAGAAAAAAGAAACAATGAATAAAAGGATATATAATTATGAGAGATAGTTGACCGTGGATGATGAATGAGGGGAAGATTGTTGGGGGTGTGGTCGATGAAAAACACAAATAAGTACGATTAACTTATTTTAATGTGCCTACGTTTCGGCTAGAGTTTCTAGCCTTCTTCAGGGCTAAAAACAGAACAAGATAACAACCACAATAAGTATAGAAAAATTTTAAAAAAATAAAAAGAAAGTATAAACAGAATAATTTTACAAAATAGAATTAATAAAATGAAGTGATGAGAGAAGCGGGAAATAAAATAAAATGTAATATAAATGAAATAAAATGTATACATAGGTAATTGAAAAAGTGAGCAAAATAACATAATTAAGGAAATGAAATAAAAAAAAAAATAAAAAAAATAAAGTTATACAATGCAAAGAAGTATGAACACATTAGTTATTATTAATTTAAAATTAAAATATGAGAAGAAAATGCAAATTGAGAGGATGAAAATATATGTAACAATAATAGATGATAAATAAGTATAGTGTACAAAACTTGTAACGCGGGTAAGGAAAATGGATAAAAGTGGAGAAAATAAGGGGAAAGAAAATAAAAAAAAGAAAAAAAAAGGATATATAGAATCATAAGAAAATTGCCAATATTATGGATACATAAATAGTGTGTGACAGAAATGAATATATGATAATATGAAGTATTATAAGAAGATAGAGGCTGTATGAGAAGAGTAATATTAAAATTAAGTAGTGGGAAATAACAGATAGTGAAATAAGAATAACTATTTAGCAAAGTTATGTACAAAACGAAAATTATTAAAAATAAATTAATGAAAGAAGTAGGAAATAAAATGTATATATATATAGGTAATTATATATGTAAGTACAATAACATGATCAAGGAAATAAAATATTAAGTTATGCATTGTAAAAGAAACAAATAAATATGAATATCTTAATTTAATAATAATAATTTAAAATAAAGTAAAAAGAAAAAAATATATATTTAATCAATGCAATACGTAAGTAAAATACTAAAAACTATAGAAAAAATATAAAGTTAAGTACGAAAAAAGCAGTAATTAGTATGATAGTAATAATATGAGGTGAATAAATAATGTTCATGTAAGATACTGAATAGAATATATATGGATATATTTTCAAATCGTTTATCATTTATTCAATGTAAATTATTATTTTATGTAATTATTATGTTATAATTCAATGTAAATATTTATTTCTTAATCGTTTCATTTTTTTATTTTACATTTATGTTGAGGGAGATTTAAATTTATTTTTTATTTAATTTATGTATAACTCTAGTTACCTTATTTTTTGAAATTTATTAAATAATTGAAAGAGTTGTGGTCAATTCTAGTTAAAGGAAAATATAATAACAATATGACCTAACAATGACTTAAGGAACATACGCTAGTGACCGGGTAAAATTGGGTAATATTATTTTAAAAATTAGTAGAGAGATAGACATATATATATATTATGGCACATACACACATATAAAACTATTCAACTGGGGACTTAATAAGGGTGAACAAATGGTACAGAGGTTCCAAGAAAAGAAGAGTAAGGAAATGTTAGCCAAATCAGTTGGCTGTATCCGACGGAGAACAGATAGCTAGGGTGATTGCCTATTCAGCAGTGGGATCCTTTCGGGGGGCAAAGTAAGGGGATAGGGTTAGTTTGGTATGGAAAACTAGCCAAAGCAATTCAAGTTTCCCTAGACCATGAACTGGCCTGTATTAACGAAATCATTTTGACAAATAACAATTTGGTCACTGTTACAGCAGGTGCTTTTATACAATCTAAAATATTTTTAATGTAATTCAAGGATATTACGGACTTTAAGGACGTTACAAATAATGAATAATTTTCAAATTCATTTTACGAAAATTGCAATAATTCTGAAACGAGGTCCTGAGAATCCCATTAGATTCTCGCAGTATCAATGCATTAAAAAAAAAAAAGAAATATGTAATGTAAAGTGGATACAAATATAAGAAATTGAATAAAAATGGATTATATTGCTTTTGGTTTATAAGAGATTGGTAATCAAATCTGGTACTAAAAGTGGAATCCATAGAACATTTCATAAAAATGCAGTTAAACGTGCATTGGCTTACAGCATAGTCAATCCAACCTCATCACGAAGACTTATTTTTTTTTTTTTCTTTATATAATTTTTTAGTATACATAAATTATTTATTTTATTATTTCTATAAATTATCATTTTTTTTGTCTTTCATTCAACTTAAATAACTATTATTATTTTCAATTGTATATATTT
>NW_027105200.1:72111-74525 GCF_000696795.3 Halyomorpha halys | reverse complement strand
CCTTATTACAGTCATGTAGATCAGTCTTTTGTAATGTGTTGGAAGTTTAGACCGTTTGTCTAGTAAGTGCTGTAATAGTAGAAATCGACTTGCAGTTCCTGTATTTTCAATCTGGTGTGAGGATTCCAGGTTAATCGTATGTTCAAATGTAGTCCAAGGTAGCGGATCTGTTCGACAGGGGTAAGACGCATGGAAATTAATGATTAACCTTGATTAGTCACTACATAAATTTACGTCACTTTTTTTTTTTTTCTCCCGGTTCCTCTAGAATAGATATAGAGAATAGAACACTGCACTACGTAAGAGAACATAAATCAAAATGAATAAAATATTTTTCAACCAGTGGTACTTGAAAATGTCCAAGTGAAATACTTACCCGAAGGTAGAGGTGATCGTTCTGAAATCTTTAGAGGTGAGTTGCCACCTACCTTGGATCTACGTTACGAGACTTAGCCTCCAGTTTACATAAACAGCCGATACTATTAACAGGTACCGCATTGTGCTTGGGACTTATTTATACATGGAGTCTACACGTCAAAATCCCGATCATATACTTTTATTTATCATCAGATCGGCCTCGGTTAGTACAGCATTTGTTTTCTAATTTTTAAAAAATTAAATATGGAGTGGTGTAGTATGGAGTAGCTTCGTGCAAAAGACACTACACGCCAAGAAAACCTTAAAAGCTCTATTCCCTACTGAGACTGTTATACGCCACACTTCACGTAAACGTTCTTAATCACCCCTCAGAAAGAAACTTATACAACCATTTGCTGAAACTATATAAACTTTTCAACCCTGCTATATAGATAAACATTTAGAAAATACAAATCTTCCAATCACAATTTTGAATACTCTTGGCAATGAACTCATCAATCGAAGTTTCAAATGAGACTCTTCACATAAATCTTCGCATTTCAGTTTAAATGAAAAACTTTCTTACTACTAGCAAGGGTTGAAGACGAAAAAACATGGGCTTTTCAATAAATTTATACGAAAGTTGGCTAAGCTCGGTTGAGCAGAGAACCAGCCTGTTCAACATCTTTCCTACAGAACAGTAAAATGAATGATAAGTTCCTATTGATATGAAGAGGACAAGCGCTAGACACAAAGTTCTAGCTGGAGGAAAGAAGTGGGAGAGCCTACTGGATAAGGATAAACGAATCCTCGGCAATCTTAGCAGAGCTGAGAGAGTGGCTTGTTTTCGGCTAGTAATAGGACATGATCTGCTCCAAAAACACCACCATCGAATTGGCATCATAGATTCTCCGAAATGTCCTCTATGCAACATGGGGGACATGGATGGAGACCATCTTTTAACGTGTATTGGTCTAGAAGATATTCAGCAGGATACGGACCAACTTAGAGGAAAAGTAAATAAAATTATATAAATAAAAAACATCTAAAATATTACTTAACTTAAGTTTCATAAATTAACGTATTATAATCCAAATATGACTGCGAAATGTTCCTTAAAAACAAATTTTCTAATTCAAAGATGTTTGTGACTTCCATATTTTTTAGACATAGAGTTCTTTTCCCGTTCTCATATATTTTTATATTCAATCCCATGAAAATTTATATTACTATATATATAATTTTTAATCATTCACTACCCGTTTGATAAATTACGATGACATGAAACCTCCGCTTGTAAAAGAAAATAACGACCAATCAGCGGGCTAGGATGAAGCGACTAGAATCTATGAGGCTTACAGAGATAAATCCACTCCCCTTTTCTCTTTCCTCATGCTTTAAAGTCCCTTAAAACTTCCGAACTCCTTGTTATTTTGTTGGGTCTTTTTTTTTTAATTAACTGGTTAATTAATAAAGTTGCAAGAGAGAGTGCTCACCGGATGCCATATAATAGTAAAACAATACTGAAATTTGAGTAATTGTATTAAAAATATTGACATTATAATTGTAGGAAATAATGGGGTGATAAACACAAACAGCACCTCTTAATTCTGTTATCTCGGCTGGTTAAGAAATATCTCACATCCAGCACCTTTCTAATATTCTATTTTTGGGCGTGTTAGCTATAGGTGTTTTTCCTATTTATATGGTAGTATGAAATAATATTAGTATATATCAATTAGCATGAAATCATTGATAATGAGTGTTGAATTAATGATATGAGTAAATTAGTATGTAGCTAATATTTTAATTTGATGTTTTGGTTGGTGTGAGTTTAAGCCCCGACATCACTTTTAAATTGGTGTTTGTGTGTTGGTTGTGGACTGTATGAAATTAATTGATTGAAATAAGGCATAACGTGACAGAAAGAGGGAATGTTGATGTTAAATACTTAAATCTACTCTGAGGTTAGTCTCTCTCGTGTGTGTTGATATTATCAGTCTCAAAGCGATTATTAACAGAACCTTTTGTTGTGTGTCAGATCCAAAAGATCCTAA
>NW_027105200.1:57352-66321 GCF_000696795.3 Halyomorpha halys | reverse complement strand
TTCAGTGTAAATGACCCTAGTGGTCGAAACACTTAAATAAATAAAACAAACAAACAAATCTACTCTAACTACAGGGATGAAGGGTGACCGATACAAAACATTTATGGTTGAGGTTAATGAATTTTAATTCGGGATTATGAAAACTGCAGATTGATGACGATGATGGATGGCTATGGTGCGAATCAGATGTAAAAGGAAATTGAGTTACTCATGCATCCACGCTTCATTTTTCTTGTCTTCCATGTCCCTCCCTCTACCCTCTCCTTGGCGACCGAAGGGCTCTTCTGAAGTGTCCGTACTCACCCATGGTTTTATTTACAGAATAGAAGTGAAGAAAGAAAGAAATGCCTCTGGCCAAGGCTAGTTTGTTTCGAATCTTCCGTTTAAACGGAACACCTATCGTATATATGTTATGCGTACCTGAGAATTAGGCAAGTTTTATGTATATATTAATTTTCTGTATAAGTTTTAGATTTGAATATTAAGGGAAAAATGATCAGAGAAATTTGAGTGTTTGATTTTTTAAGGGTCTTCCGCTATAGTTTAATCTGCTGGCCCTTCGACATTCATCTTACGAATGTTAAAGATAGTATCTATGTTCATTTTGTTTATTCTTCTGTTTTTATATATTTTAAGGGAGTTTTTTTTTTTATTATTAATTTATTAATTTTATTTTAGTATGTATGAGATCATTCATCACTATTACCTATTGCCCACAACTGTGTGGCAGATTTTAATATCTATCAATAAATAAAAAGTATTAGTAAAAAAAATAGATAGTATCTATGTCTTCATGAGAAATTTCGTCATACCTTAACCCAAAAACTAAAATTTTATCATGAAAACAAATATTCTAATCCGTTTATATATACTATAGAATTTATATATGTATTTAGAAACTATTCCTCTGAATGTGTATGTACAGTAGTAGAGATTATCACATTTTTTGGATGTAAATAATTAATTAAAACACTAAGCAACATAAGTTACTTATACCTTAATATGAACATATGAATAAGTATATTTAAGTGCACAAATGAATAGGTGACATAAACATTAATCATTAATTTTTTAATAACGATCTTCGTAAAATGTAGAAAAAAAATAAAATTGTGAAAAAAAATAAATCAGATTTTCACTAATTTAATAAGGAAATGATTTTTTTTCAATGCTATGGAAGTCAATTATTATATAAAATTTCATCACCTCTTCTTTTCCGCTGATGGAGTCCCCACTTTCGACTCTGAATCTTCTCCCAATCGCATCTTGACCGTTCGCTTCCACCTGAGGTAACTGAAAAAAAAATTTCAAAATATTAGGATAATGTCACCATATAATGATAATTTAGTAAGTAATGAAAATAGTGTAATTCCTAGCTGGAAAAGGGTATGTATGTTTTTTTTGGTCTCGGAAAGTTTACTGTAGTAAATGTAATCGAAGGGGGAAAAAAGGACAGAAGTGAGTACTTATTTATGGACTTCACTCGGAAGAATCAGTGAGACAACAATATTTAGGAAAAATCTATTATCTATATACCACCAAGGTTCATGCAGATCCCTAGGACCACTGGTCAATGACAAGGTCTCTTCCTTTTACGAGGCACCAGAAAAACATTTGGAAAATTCAGACATTAATGTATATTGGGATTAACAAATAATCACGCATCACAGAGTATTGCATAATCGCCTGGACATTTTGATTTATCACAAACCAAATAGAATTACCAGTATTATTGATGTAGCAACCCCAAGCGATATCAATCTATTAACTGCTATGGCAGAGAATATTTTGAAAAACCAAGAGCTTGCCTTTGAGTTAAAATGCTTGTATAGCCTAGAAAAAGTACTAGTGACTCCACTCCGACAGTATTATCTTCCAACGGATTAATTCCGAAAAGCATGAAGGAAGGTACAGAAGATCCCGGAATTGATTTAGGATACTTAAAAATAGAAGTTCTGTTTGACCCCTACAGAATTGTATGGACATTTTTAAATAAGTAGAATAGACTAAAATCGCTTGATTTATCCCAGATATAGATATTATACTCCTCAAAGTTGAGAGAAATAAGAGAATAAGAGAGATAAAAAAATAATTTTTGTTTATTTTGGGACGAGTTCCTTAATATAATAATAATACAGACATTAAAAATTGTGCTATAGTGTCTTAGAGTGGAAAGAAAAATATTAAAAAATAATTTTAAATGAAATGTGTTTGGGAAAAATGTCCTCCCTTCATATTTGAATAGAATTCAAGAAGAATATGAAAATGCTGCCATCTAGTGGAAGAAAAAAGAAGAAGGCTAATTACCCCTTGAGAGTGAAGAGGTAATACAGACAAGTGAACACTGGCTGTCTAGGGCAATGATCAGTCAACTATTCCCCAGGATGAGCGAATAGGTTAATCAACACCCCCAGTAGGGAACGAAATCAGGATGAGAGAACTAGAGAAGAACAAGTCCTCACTATAAATCGACATCTAGTAATTGTAATCTAATTCATTAATGTAATCAACTATCAAAATTAATATCTAACACTATAACAATTTTAATCATATTTGGCAAACCATAACCAATTGTCATTAATCATCCAAAATAAAGGCATTTTATACGTTCATATTTATAAATACAATCCACTCCATTATTTAACCAAGCCATACCAGGATATAAAAATTAATATGGGTAATATCTCCCAACTTTTACATTCAAGGAATACCTAAGCAATACAAAATTTAACTTCTCAAAATAGCAAATTGGAAAAAAATATGTCAAATACGTTAACAGTACTTTTACAGTACATCAAGGAATGAAATAGTAGTAAAGATGATTGTGAAAAAAATGTATTCAATCTATTTTCAAATTTCGGTTAAATACAAGAATAATTTAACTTATTTTGGATTTTGATGCATAAGAAGTGAAGGAATAGGCGAGATTTGTAAGTGGGGTGGGCATTGTAGCGACGAATGAAAGTAAGGATAGAATTACAAGGGAGGAGAATCTGATAATAACAAGAAAGTGTATCACGAGAGTGAGTGGCTAATATGAATATAGCAAGTCAGGAGATGCACAATGGACGGCGAGATAGGAAGCCCAGAAATACTAACTAAGGTAGGAGGGATAAAACAACTTCAACTCTTCATAATATTGGGAGATAGAAGTCCACCCGGGGATCCCGAAGATGAATCGTTCAAAGAAATTAATTAAACGTTTTAGTATGACATAAGCGGGGATAGATCAATGGTAAGACACTCAGATACTAACTCGAAATTTCCGATTTGAATTCAGGACAGAGTTATTTTCTGACTCACTATAGTGAGTCATTCCTCTGGGTTTGTGAGACCTCCAGTGTCCACACAGGCTAATGAAGTGGGTACACTTAATTGGCTGAAAATCGGGTGGGGTTCTGACCAAATTAGATCCTTGCACAACCATTGACCTAGTAACTGAACTTCCTTACAAAGTACTGCACCCTTGATGGGTTGTAGTGGCACGGATTTTTTGTTTTTTTATGTATGAAATATTTAAATATAAAGCAATAGTTTATACTTTATATTATGTAACGGTAAATACAATGAATACTACTACATAACAGATTATTTACTTTGAGACCCCATGGCAAGTAGGGAGGGACCCCCAGGGACCGGCCACTTACTCTAAAAGCTAGGGCTGGTATTATTCAAGCTGTGAGGCTAACTCAGCGGGTGCTCCCCTAACACCCTTTCATCCTTAGGTTGGTCCGCACCTTAATATCGTGCAAGGAAAAACTATCTCTAGTAGTACAATTTTAGTATACGAATGTTGTAAATATCGAGTTTTTCGAAAAGCGCTATAACGATGTTGATTAAAATTGGTAAATAAGTGTACAATTAATTGGTCCTTAATATCAGCCAGGTCTTGTTTTCACTGAAATAGTTAAATAGAAGTGAAATGCCGATTTTTCCAAAATAGCTTTCTTTAAAGTCCCTTTAATTTGGTTTGCTTTAAATAACTAACCATTTCATACTTTTAGCAAAGAAAAGTGGTTAAATATAAACGAATTTTTTTTTTAATTATTTATTTATTGTAATTTACAACTGTACAAAATAATACAATAGGTAAATATGTAGTATGTTTCGTATACACTTGAAAATCTTGGGAAGGAACCACCCATTGGTGGTACTTCAAACATTAATTTAAACTAGAAGGTCTCGTGGCTATCTTCTTTTCAGACACCTCGGAGGATTATCAGGGATTGTTAAGGATGAAAGATTAAGAATTAATGGGTTAGGATGGTTAAGGAGTTTGGAATAAAAAGACGCATATCTGGTTTGGGTCAAATCTGCAACGAATGGGATGTTAAGGTCTTTATGAATGAGTTTATTTGTGACGTAATAAGGAGCATCAAGGATTTTGGATTGTAACGATTGGATGCGGGAAGAATTTGATGGTTTGGTGGAGCTCCAGAGCTCAATTCCATATGTCCAAATTGGTCTGATTATTGTAGTGTAAACTAATTTTTTGTAGTGAATGGGAAGTTTAGAGCGTTTGTCAAGTAAGTGTTGTAGCAATCGGAATCTACGAGCAGTTTCTTGTCGTTTCAGTTGTTGTGTGTGGATTCCAAGTAAGTCTCTAAACGAAAAATTAAAGAAATAAACACATTTCCGGAAATAAGAGTAGTAATACACACATTTTTTAAAACTAAAGACTTTAGACAAAACAAAAAATTTAACATGGAAATTTGTTACGGTTGTCACGGTTAAATAAAACACTGGAGATATCTGTATAGATAAGAGGGCATGGCTTAGAGAATGATACGGTTTGGTTTTTGGAACAACACGTTACGATTTATTCAATATTAAGTGGTTATATATAGTTTATCATGCCCAGTGTCTCTACTCTTTGTATTGTAAAACCAACGTATAAGTAATGTTATAGTTTTTTTTTTCCAACCTCCTAAAACAAATAAAAACAAACAAATTACAATATATACAAAAGGAAAATATATGTACATATGCCGGTGATATGTTTTTCTAAATTATGGCATCCTACTTCAATAGGTGGTCATTAACACTACAAGCGGGGATATAGTGCAGAGTGTGGCAACTTTTCTTCAGCACGTCCTGGATAGGAGAGTTAGCAGGGGTCTTCTTTATACTTCTGGGGAAGGTGAGACAGTGGCCGAAAAGTAGATAACTGACAACCCTGTGTTCTGGCAGGAATACACCCGAGGACTACTTGGTGTTTGAACTAAATTTTTTTTTTATTTTATGTTCTTCTTTTGTATAATGGTGTAAATTTAGTTAGTCAGATTAAGTAAGGGCATTCGAGTTAAGTGAAGGTCAATCTATAAGTTTAATTTTTTTTTTGTTTAATGAGATATTTTTATTCCCCTTTCCATTTTGTGTACATATATATATTTTTATTATTAAGCATTTGTTTATATAGCTCTGTTTGTTCTTTTTCATACATATTCACTGCTTTCAACTTGTTAATTTACTTTCTTTTTTTTTTGTTGTTCACTTAATATTACGTTAATTACAAAGGTGGGTAGGTATCATCCCTATTTTTGCTGTTTGTCTAGATGTAAACGTTTCGCCAGTGGTCGAAGTTATATCATGGGGATATTGGAGTGGCACCTAAGTAGCGACTTATTCTGAATTGTTTTTTCTTTTCCCCTATGGTGATTATCTCTTTTATTTTAACTCACTCCCTTCTCCGCTGAGCGTGGGAAAATATAATAGATAAATATATAACTAAAGATAAACCAAATTTTGTGGCTATGAAGACGTTGAAGGAAATGGAGAATGACGAAAATTGCATAAATAAAAGGTCTCTAATATATATACACGACATTCTACAAATTACATTGATAGCTACCTGCGCTCACGACATAGCCATAATTACTAGACATACTAAATCTAATACTTAATCTATCGCGCTCACTACTCAGACGAAATTTCAAATTGAAAACAAAATTAAGCACATACAAATACTTTCTAAAACCTGTTTATATTACTTCAGCAGCACAATGTATATGAGCAATAGCAATTAATATCACTCATAAAATAAACCGTATTATTCGCTATTATTTGCATTAATGCAACTAATTGGTTTTACTATGTATTGAACATTGCAACATTATACATCACCACCTGCAGCTTCCCACATTCTCAGATAGATATTCATATAATGTAAAGATATTGAATGGCAAAACTATCAATCTAAATAATTTCCATCTAATGTATTATTCATGAGTTATTTCATGTTAACAAATACTTTGTTAATTTGTTTAGCTTTAAGGCTTATATTACCCACTACCACTCCCAAATATATTATGTATTTCAATAGTAATACTAATTGATGAAGAAATCTAATTGGTAACTGGTAAACACGCTATGTCTTTGGAAAAGTAACCCAATTTTACTAGTTTTGTAGGACTCAATTAATTTGAATTAATACGAATAACTTTGTATAATTACCACCAGTAGTAGGGTTCCCAGACACAAAACATATGAAACGTATCAGTTTATTTTTATTAAGTTTTAATTTGTTTAACATTTAAACTTTGTTGAGGTAGTAATATAGTTTAACATAAACTTACTAAGCCCGCAAGAAAAACATAATTATAAATTCTTATGTATATGAAATTTACTTTAGGTAAAAGTAAATTTCTTAAGTACTTACTTAATGATAAATTAATAGGGTGTAAGCACTATAATGTATTTGTGTCTTTGTCAATGATTACATATTTTCGAGAATCAGCAGGAGGTTTTTGCTTCATCCATTGATTTTTTTTTTGTTTTTATGTTTAAATACGATTTAATTGTTTACGTCATTACTCCTTTTATCTTTTAAACTATAGTATTTTTTCTATAATGTTAAAGGATAAAGAAAATAATGAATATCCCAAGCAACGGATGGTTTTCAATACGTTTTCGATTTTCCACTGACAAAGGCAAAGCGCCTGGTGTCCTTTTATTTATAAGGAAATGCTGGATGCTGAGCCTGTGAGTAAGCTATTCCACTGTGAAAAATTGGGCGTCAAAGAAAGAGCCAACGGGAGATAAACGGTTTTTTAACTGAATATTGAATCACTTTGATGCTCCATTTGTATTGAATTCAATTTTCAATTGCAGATATTACGGCTGTCGATTGGAGTAGTCTGAATATTATTGTATTACTGACTAAACCGAATTCGAGATTATTTATTTTTTTCGTAACATTTAGGAACGGATTTTATAGATAAATACTAATTGTAAGTGCAATGAAGGCAGAAATTTACTGTAATAGAATAGTGTGGGATTACATCCATACTATTAAATATTTTATCCTGAATTTATTATTTGACAAGTGGATAGTAAGGGTTTGCCTCTCATTCTAACACACATACTCTCATCCTACCTGCCTGAAAATAATATTTATTTAAACTTTAATTTATTATTTTTTTATGATTTCGACAGCATTTCATTCTAACAGGATAATGAACATTGAAATTTCAAAATGGAATTTAATTCAACTAAAAATGATAATATCTGAACCTGAGCTAATTTCCTAAATATACTTTGAGAGTTAATTTTCTGATTCGTTTTTGTATTGTGGGGTTATTCTCATTTATATTAATAATTGGCACAACAGACGCATGTAGTGATCCTTTGCCTGCTCAGTCCCCACTGTTGGCTACATACCTAATGGATATCTCGTTTTCTCACAAATCCTCTTTTACAGTATCCTCCTTGCCTTAATTCCACCAGGATTCCCATGGTAAAGTTTTCTCGCTGTCATCGCTTCTTCCATTCTCAGAATTGTTCGAACCAGTTCATGTTCTGAACTCAAGAGAACTAGGACAGATAGGTCGCCGTACACTAAGTAGACTTCCTTATTTGTTCTCAGGCGGGAAACTTCTTCTTCCATTTTTGACCCTACTATCCGTCTTGGTATTTTCCTTTCGAACCGATCTATTTGTTGTGCAGATACCTTCGTAAGCGTCCATCACTTGCACGAAAATAGAGCAACTGGTCGAATAATATTCCTGTACAAACCAAACTTGGTAGCACGACTCGAAAGTATATTTTTCAGAAGGTTCAATATAGGAAAAGTAAGCTCTATTGACAACCATTAGTTTAGGTCCTATCCCCTCATCTTTATTATGGTTATCATTAACCTGGGAGAAGTGTAGCTTACTTAACGTCTATATTTTTCTAGTATTTCATCTGTTTTGTTTATACTTTTGTCTATCTTCTGTTAACCCTTTGTTTGTTTATGTTACTGTTTCTTCCACCTCCCATCTATGCTCAATTCAGATTTTCTTTGGTCTCATCGCAACGGTAAGAATGAGCATTTTTCTCACATGTAAACTCCGAATTTGACATCTCTTTTTTTCTGATTTCAGAATTTTGCTTACCTAGACACCTCCAGCGTTTCTTATTTTAAATCATGAGCCGAGGCATGAAGATCTTAGGTCTTTTACGAAGTCTGGATTCTTCATCCCCTGATAAAAGAGCTACAAATTACAATTTAATTTTCAAATAGCATTAAATCTAATCGTAAAGATTCTTGTCATCATAACATCCAATTATATAAAAAAAGTATAATTTTTCTTTCATGAGATTAATGCTTACGGGACACCTCCCAGGGAACAAAAAAGTTCCTGCCGGTTTAATTATGGGCCCCAGGAATGAACAGCGACCGCGGCCCCATCTTTGGGACCCGCTGTATATAATCAAGAAATATATAGTTTATTATTGATTATATAGAATGTGTAGCACTGTTGATTGGCAGTGATTTACTGTGATTATTTGGCTGAGAATGATTGAAAGTAAATTAAACTGAAACTTACAAATATAAGTCTACTCTTTTTATTTATTTTTTTACAAAAGAATGTTAAGCCTTGCTCTTCATTCTATGACCAAGAGTTAGGACATAGAACTACATGAGATAAATTTTATTCATTATAATTGTAATTCTGTAGTTATGAATAAAATAATTATAAAAATAA
>NW_027105200.1:40575-56991 GCF_000696795.3 Halyomorpha halys | reverse complement strand
CAATGTACTTGAATGTTAAAATATAGTTTCATATTAAAAGGTATTGGAACAGCGTGGTTCGGAAGTTGGTCCTTATTCAGATGACTTCTATACTCTGTGATATAATTAACCTCAAGCCCTGTCCTTCCACACTACAGGCCTGAATTCACTCTAAATAGTTTCTTCAGGTAGCACATCGTTTTACATCAGGACATTCCATCATTTCTAACCATAGGTATTTACAAAATTTGGTGCAAGGTTTTTACTTTACTGCGTATTCTTTTTGAGAGTTTAATTCATTAAAATAAAAATACTTGTTTTACTTAATCAATAAATCATAAATAGGTAATTCATGAGAATAATTATTAAATATGTGAATGGTATGAATAAGAACGAACAATCTGATAATTTTAGCCATATGTATATTCAAAGAATTTCGATTCAATCTTTATTCAGAGACCGCTCTATATAATGATTAAATCGAATTGACCGAATGGTCACCGAGAAGAGAGGTGATAAAGCCTTATTGAACAAAATTCTTTTTTGAACTTTTAGTTTGTAAAGCCGTAATTGATCAATCTCAGCTTTTGCCTTGTCAGCGTAAACTATGATTATTCGAGAAAAATCACTAATAACGGTCCATTGTAAATAATTATTTGAAGAGTATATTACGCTTCAGCCATCTATAGGAAAATTCATGAACTAGGAGGGGTACTGCACCCAAGTCTGTACAAAATCCACAGCTCAGAGCTCTTCAGAACAATAATATTTTGGGTGGATATATTATGTCTAGTCCATTCAGTATGGGTGAATAGTTTTACACCGCACCCAGGCGAAGGAGAAAAGACAAGAAACAGAAGAACAAGCCTCATGAAAAACATCAGTAGTCACCAATCAATCAACCAAGTAAAATTGAATCAGTCCAGTCAACGGCAACATTTAATTTAACTAACAACTAACCCATACTGTACTCCCTTTTGGCTAAACTCTATATAATCATTCATTTTTGAATCACAAAATGAAGAATGGAAGTTGTATTTCCATTTTTACCGTGCTTAATTTATTTTAAATCCATTATAAATACCCCATTCAGTTATAATTAGTTCGAATAATAAATCCCCAATATTGTATAATAATGACGAATAAAGCAATTCGAAACTTGTAAATCCATACGAAGAAGTCATTAAGTTCAAATAAAAAAATATTTCTAGTCAATTTTGACTATAAGTAGGGCTATAAATGATGATTAAATATTTTGGAACTTAAATATATTGTTTCATCTCAGGTTGTAAGGAACTAATCGATCCTGGCTTACAGGCGAGTTGTGTAGGCGGTTGTCAGAGTGTCAGAGACCTTTAAACTTAGACGAAATTACTGTTTGATCGTGGAATTTGCCAATCATAGCATTCGCCTCGATTCCCATGAATAATAAATGAAAATATTTCAGTATTCTAATGCAATAAAATAATTTCCAGGAAACTTTTCATACAAAAAAGTCTAGGTATCAATGTTAAAATAGGTGCAGTTAGAATATGAAATAGATCTGTAATATTCTTTTGTATGGATATGACAAATTTAATAATTTAGAAGCTGGTTGGATTACATAATAGATGGACTGAATTGATTTTTCTTCTAACCTTCTCAAGCAAGCACGAAAACGGATATTCTTCACACTTAAACAGTGTGAGCCACATCCCACAATGATAGAGAAAAATAAATGTCCAACCAGATCTACGATCGATAGAAACATTTTAATCATAATTAAATTCCCTTTAGCGAAGTACACTTTCAGAAGTTCTTAGCATTCAATGGTAAAGCAGCGAGGTCTCGAGTTTGGAAAAAGAAATAGAATTATTGTCAAATCTTGACAAGCCCGATCTGAGAGCCACAGAGAAATAGTTTTGGTACCTCTTTACAATTTAAATTGTAGGGGTTAGTTGATTAAGGGGCTCTGTAACATTTTTAATCTTTAATGTGGTAATTTGTGGTCCACAATTACAATTACTTGATGAGTCATGGTTGTTGTTGTTGGCTGGGGCTTTAGGGCGTAAAACCCATCAGGTCATCAACGCCCATGTTTCGCGCATTATAATTATATTTCACTAATTAATTAAAAAACACTATCCAAATTATAGTCTCAAAACATTTATTTCATTTACACGTCCAACGTTTCGGCCAATTCGGCCATCTTCAGGGACAATCTTAATTTACTATGAGACATATCATTTAACTATTTTAAAAAAAACTCCATACAGGCTATTCTGCCCAGGTCAAAACATTTATATCTAATATGTCAAAAATACATTAAAAATCACAGTCAAATTATTTATCTTTTACCACTCTTTATACACTTTTATTATAACCTCACTAGTTTAAATAATTTGACTGTGATTTTTAATGTATTTTTGACATATTAGATATAAATGTTTTGACCTGGGCAGAATAGCCTGTATGGAGTTTTTTTTTTAAATAGTTAAATGATATGTCTCATAGTAAATTAAGATTGCCCCTGAAGATGGCCGAATTGACCGAAACGTTGGACGTGTAAATGAAATAAATGTTTTGAGACTATAATTTGGATAGTGTTTTTTAATTAATTAGTAAAAAATTGCCAGTCTCAAGAAAGAAATTTAAAGATTATAAAATTATATTTCATTTAAATTTATAATTCTATTTCATTCATTAAATAATTATAAAAAATCTAAATAATTACTTATTTCAGAATTATTTAGTACAAACTTTCGGGTTTAAATCTTATTCAAAAGACCATTCCTTTTTAAGAAAACCAAAACCATTTCCACGTTCTACTGGTCATCATTCAGAGCATCCGATACACTCGGTCCCACTCCCAATCTATTCAAGTTTATGGAATAGAAATGACATTGTTCAAATATTTGACCGATCGTAAGTACACTGTTGCAGTATTGACATTTTGGTGGTGGTTGCTTATTGATCAGATATGCATGAGTTAAATTCATATGACCTATTCTCAATCTGGCAATAGGCACCTCCTTGCGATTCGAACGGTTTGATGTGGTTCATCATATGATGAGTCATAGTAAATTTAATTGCGATTAAACATAATTGCCACTAACTTGTATGTACGTTGTTTGCAATTTACGTCATTAGTCACATGGACTGCTACAACTTTTTTAAATATATTAATTTATTATCAGATCAGTCTGGTGAACCATAATTGGTTAATATAATAACTGTATTTGCTTTTAAAAATTAATAATGTGGAGGTAATAATAAAAAAAAATATATAATAATACTGATTTCCAATATTATAATTATTGATTGGTAAAAAAATAATAATAAAAACAATAATATCTAAAAAGTAATAATAAATATCTTGTAGAAGAAATAGTTTCGGACCTCTTAATCTCAATTATAATTGAAGAGGTAAGTGGATGAAGGGCCAAGGAAACATTTTTAATTTTTTTTTTAATCCTTAGTGTGGATGAAGAGGATAGATGTCTAGCTAGCTACTGTGGGGTACATTAACCTAAAATCCAATTAATAACTGAGATACCTGAATGTAGAAGGGACTGTATACCCTTCAAAATATAACAAGCTCAAAAAAAAAAAAAAAACTAACTTTGTTTTCTTAAAATTTACTATTTGTAACATTGGCCCTTTTATCCACCAACCCCTTCGATTGCTTAAAGATGAATAATTATTACAGATACTATCATGTTTTAATAAAATACAGAATAGGACGCTCATCTACCTCGTCAATCAATCTTTATTTATAAATATAATTAAAAAAACAAAACATATTTAATAAATTATTGGCTAAACATTATCATTTTTGAAGAAAGTATTTATTTCTTATCAGATTAACCAAAAACTACAACTTGTAAACGTGCTGTGAATCATATTACAATGACATGAAACAGACTTGTGGAGAATCTACCATTTGATAGAACTCAAAAAAAACACTACTATTAAATAAGTACTAATTAACTATTAAACTACTAAACCCCTATTGTTTATAGAGGGAAACACAATAAAATCCACCAACTCCTTACCAGGCGATTTGAAAACCAAAGGAATCCGAATTCAACCAGTAAGAACCAGTACTTCTTTACAAAGTGATGAACCCCTGGCCCATTTATGGGTTGCAGGTTGGGGATTTTTCTTTTCCAGATTATTATATATTCATTTACATATGTTATTTCCAGAAATATCTATATTATATAAACATCTTGTACCTATTATTTTGTATATTATTTCAGAAAAACATTGTGCTTTAAACATAATTTTTTTTATGTTTTGTGTAAAAAGAACTAATATTTTACGGCAAAAGAACTATATGCTAAAATTTTTAAAAAAATTTTAAGAGTTGAGATTTAGAGGAAGAAGGTGGTATTTACACCGATTACATATTCATCAATACGGGTGTGATAAAATTCTATTGTGAATAAACATTAAGAACAGCACATAAATAATTAGATTTTAGCTATGGAAAGATAAAAATGTGCTATAAGTAAAGTACGGGGTTGTTAAAATATAGTTCTAAATACTAAACTTAGAGCTTAATAAAGCTTTAGAGTTTAGTAACGACATTATATAGTTTTTTTTTTCTCAATCACCCCATTTCTTAAACTGTATTTCCTTGTATTTTTATTCTTACTTCCTCAGATTCAGAAACTGAAATAATTCATCTTTAAAAAGTTATTTTTAAAAGGATGTTTTCATCCAATTTCGACTGGGATAGAACTTTTTACAGTTAAGGAAAATATTAAACTTTTTTCTTTCCTTTTTTACTTTGTATAAAGTTTCCTCGAAGAAAATATTTATGAAGATTAAAATAAATAAACAAAGATAGAAAAAGATAATGACACATCTTCCATAATAAATTTCCACTTAACTTCCTGATTTTTTTAATGACACCATTGTCCTTTGGTACGGATTTTATACTTTTTGCAACATAAATTACAATGTTTTGTAGTTCATGATAGTGTAAATATTTGGTACCCTGTCTTTGATAGTTGCCTTTGTCTAGATAATTGCTCCTGCTATTTGATAATGTTTACACAGTTATAATTTATAACCGTTCTAATTTATCTCTATTACAATGTATTTATTTAATAAATCCTGTTCATTTTATATTTAAAATTTATTGTTTAATATATTATTTACATACTTATTATTAAAATTTTTCAAAACCAATAATGTGGTTCAGATATATTGAAAAAACACATATATGAAATGTTAAAAAATCTCTTCTCTAATTCAGCTTTCCATGAAATTCATTGAATTGATGGCCAGTGTATTTTTTTCGGATCTTGTTTAATTTAACTATTTTTTACTTGAATAAATTAAATAAACGGTAATTTAAATTTAATTTTAACACTAATAATCGAATTAATACGAATGAGGATATGTATTGGATCACATTATAGTCCACGATTTTAGGGATACCTACATAAGTACTGATTAAATTTACAATTCATAAAATGCGTGAAGATCACTTATTATTTTTTTACAGATTAAAAATGATTATAATCAACTAATATAGTAAAGTATTTATGAAATATCTTTATTTAAAAACCTTAAATATCTTATATAAAAATTTTATTCCATAAAAATACACAAGTGATATTTCGTGCTTCTTCAAGACTATTCAAGCATTAGAAAAAGTATAATTTTAAATACAATTACTGAAATTAGGATCACAGTAACCTGTGGATTGGTAGAGATTGGCGTGTTACCACGCAGCTACCCCCCCCCCCTAATTTATACTGAAATTGATGACCTGAGCAGAATACCCAGAAAAAACTATTTAAATTATTGATGTAAATGTAACTTCGTATTCAAGGTATGCTATTTGAATAATAATAATGTTGTTTGTTAAAATTGTTAAAAATTAGTGTATGATATTTTAATGCTGTTACTTAATAAATTCTCCATGAGGATGGCCAAATTGGCTGAAACGTTGGACTTTTAAGGAAATAATGAATGTTTTAAGATTTATGATGAATGATTATTTTTTGACTTAAATCGGATACAATTTAATTTATTTAAGTGTCAAGAAGTGATTATTATACATAAAGTGATTATTTATACATAAAGGTTGATAATGTAAAATATAAAAGACCTGTTTCTGCAATCTGACTTGGCAAAAATATTCTTGAAGAAGATGATTCTGAAAACAGTGTAAACAGAAGTGAAGAAAATTCGTAGGCTCAAAATAACAAATTTCAAATTTTTTAATCTTTGGAAATGTTTAGTCAAATCAAGCTCATTCATTCACTACTTTAATTTAAACTTTCATGATGAATATTTCAGAAGAATTATAAAAGAAATAAATAAGTTATTCCAATTCCTTATTAATTGGAGTGCAAAAGTTCCTCGAAATAAGGTGGTATAACGTGTGGAAAACACCTGATTTTTTAACTAAAATATTCACTTGATTGACATAAGACTCGCTTTATTTTCATTTTGGATAGTAGTGCCAATGATTATCAAGGTCTATTTCGTATTTAATAGTCTCAATAAGTTTGAGTGAAGTTTTGAAAACGTTGTAGATGTTACTTCATGATGCAATTGACTATTTCTCATAAATCAAGGTGAAGCTCAACATTTGTCAAATAATGATGTATGCCTTTATAGAAGATGATTTTTAGTAGCAAGTAAGTCCTGAAAATAATTTTTAAAAAATTATTAGTTCAAGATTTACACATTCCCCAGAACTCTAAATTAATTTTTATAAGATATTCCTTGAAAAATTAATTTTGAAAACTTTCGTTTGAATGAAAATCCGAAAGGAATGTCGTCAATCAGCTGAAATTCGAAGGGAAAAAATGATGATGAGAGCTGCAACAATTTATTACTTTTGTTCGAACTTTAGCCATTTGTCTAACTGGTGTTTCGTTATAACAGCTGTGTATTTCAGCCTCTTGTTCGCCATACACTCGCATCATATATCACCCGTTCCATTATGAAGTTATAACAGGTAGCATTATGACCAAATCTCTCCTTTACTTCATCTACTTCTTTTATGGCAAAGCACAGGTTTAGAAATTACACATTATATAGAAGTAGTCCATGTTATAAGATTTCAGGAAAAAATTAGTTTCATGAAAAATGCTCTTATCTGTAAACAATATAACAGGGAATAATAAATAATGAATGGTGACGAAACAAAAGTCAATAAATGTATAGAAAACAAATATGTACAAATTTATGTAACTAATTTGATTTATTTACATCTTTTATATATATATATATATAATGTACACCTGAAAAATAAAACATTGAAAAATTTTATATGTGGCATTTTGTAACTTTTTTTCGTACGCTTCATTAAAATAAAATTAGTACTTCATACATATATAATACATATTAAATGTATTATATACCCTTAGAATTAGTCTTCTCCCTTTGATCCCCTTGTGGCATTATAAGGTGTTGATATGAGTCCAGCTAAGGTGGTATAGTCTAGCTATAGTCTAAGGTTATACCGTGGAATTAATGGGACGTGAAGGCACCGTTCCGCTGGACACTTTTGGTTGTTCACTGTGATCTTGCTTATAAATTAGCAAACGTTGTGAACCAATGAAGAGTATAAAAACATGACGAATCCCAAAAATATACGTCAATCATTCCTCAACCATCATTCATTATCTAAGTTTATTTATTTATGACTGACATCAAAGGTTAAATGTTTACGGTCTAAAGGTAATTCAATAAATATATTATTAGTTTCAATTTTTTTAAAGAGCTGTCAGATTGACACTGTATGAAAAATTTAAAGTTAAATGTTGGATATCCATCGAAAGCAACATAATATAAAATGTTTTTTCACAAATTAATGAACTTGAATAAGCTGTTAAAAAACGAGCTTGCAAATGTCTTTCTAAAAGACTTAAAAATTGGAAAACTAAGACTATTAACAAATTAAAATATCTAGGCTAGAACCTTTGTTATTGGAGACAGAGCAGAAATGAAATCAAGAAAAACAAACTAAACGAAGTAAACTTCACAACAAAACAATATTTTTAATAAAAAGAAACACGTCTTTCAGAGGCAAGTTGAAGTATTACTCCAGAGTCAAGAATGTTTTCATCGGCCAGCAGCCCTAGTTTAGAAGAATGTCTACAAATGAAAAAAAAGAATATCCCAAAATTACAAAAGAAGAACACTTCTTTAAATCCAATGAAAAAATTTATAGAAAATTGGAGAGCGAAATGAAAAACAAAATTTTGCGGAAACATGATAAGAAAGATTCTTCTTTAATCAATAAATGGATTTCTCATATATTTCTGAATTTGAAAAGCCTGAAAGATAACCGTGAACAACTCAAAAAAGAATTTCAAAAATTTATAACTAACAATATAGACTATTTTAAAAGAATATTTAGAAAAAATATCAACAAAAAAGGGGTCTTGTGAGATAAAAAACACTGACAATTAATGGATTGAAAATAGCACAGTAATTCACTCTAAAAGAATGAAATACAAACGGAAAAGGATAAAACAGAAGAATGGAAAATGAAATATTTGCGTGGCTCTTTTCCCATTGGCTCCAAAAAAAGATATATTTAAATTAAAATATTAATTTTAAAACGATATTCTAAAGGAGAAAAAAATGAAAGATTTTGGTGCTAACAACCTCTCTCGTCTGCGCATTATTACACTTTATTTCTCGAAAATATAATTAAAAGAGAGTAAAAATATTTAATATAGTCTGCCGTGGTCAGCGACTTTAATTGATCTGAGAAGAAATACTATAAATATCTATAAAATCCTTTAAATTCTTTGTTGTTTTCTCTCTCCTTATACCCTTAGTAAATTACTAGACTAATAACCTAACAACAAAGGGAGAGGAGTATCAGAGTATTCAGAAGAGAAGTCAGAAATGAACAGTAGAAAATAGTAATATTGTATATTTATTTTTATATCGGTTTTATTTCATTATATTTTTGTTATAGATTCGTATCTGTTATGAAATAAATAAAGATATTATGATATAAATTATGATAGTATTTTCTTTTGTTTATGTATGTATCATATACATTATATACATTAGTTAAGGTCTGATTTGTCTCATTCTATTTCTGGAACCGTTATTTCACATCTTTTTATTCACTGTTTTCTCTCGACGATGCTAAAGTTTTATATATACTATTATGTTTATGTTATTTATACTCTATTCTTAATTATTATTGTTTATTTTTTTCTTTTAATTGAATGAGTACTATTTTTATAATTCATATTTATTTTTCTTTTGCTCTTCTATTGCTGTATGTATTATATGAATGAATGATTAAACACTAATACTTAATGCCCTTAATTTGATGCAGAATGTATGTATTCTCTTCAATAAATATTATACCAAAAAATATATATATTTTTTGTTTTATCCAGATTACTCGTCTTTAGACTTTTTGTTTTTAGGTATCTAAACTAAGTACTCACAATTACTGAGCATCATCTGTAAAAATAATAACTCTGTTTTTATTCTAAGGTTACTGGTAAACTGTATTTAACTCATCTTAAAATCATTTCAGATTCATAAATGATTAAAATTATTACTCGATGGTATTTTTTAAAAATTAATTATTTTATTGCATCAATGAATAAGAAATAATAAAATATTTGTTAAGTTTTCTGGTTTTGCATATATTAAAACCAAAAACCTCAAAATTTGAGGTTCATTCGATTTTTTCTTATTTGATAACCAAAGTTTATTATTAAAAATAGCTAAGATTAATAATGTTTATTCGTTATTGGTATTTAATCAGTTTTATTTCTTTTGGCAATATAAAGGGGTAAGTAAAAACTAAACACTGAGGTTTTCTTTTTTCTATCTTAATGGAATCCATAAATGGCTGAGATGTAGTCCTATAAAACATATAATCGACCGTAATTTTGAAAAGAAAAAGGTTGATATTAATCAAGATTTCTCAGGATCAATGTTGAGAGACATGTAACTTTGGTGGCAAACTAAAAAAAAAAAGGTGTAATTGTGGTAAATTTTGCGGTCGGCATCAGCCGACATACAATTTTTTTAAAACTCGATTTTTGAATTCTACATATCTTGAAACTTAAAAACGACCAAAATTCATCATTCAAAATAATTAACCAAAAAAGGGAAGAAATATTTCTAAAAAATGGTTAAAATTATGAAATATAAAACTGTCAACTTAAAATATGATATTAGGTAAAAATAACTATTAAAAACTCCATTTGCCTGTTCAGCCTTTTAACTCAGTCCTTTAGGGGAGGAGGTTGTGAGTGAGATGCGAAATTCAAAAGATACTCTAATTTCCGCCTTGTCTCACTTTAATGAGAACAGATGGCGTTGATAACACTTTCCTTCGACCCGATTCGGGTCAGGAAATTAGAAATCGTAGATATTAGGTGACGAAATCGATTGTAGGTCCACTCAACACGATTATAAAGGCTGCGCTATTACATCCGGCAGTCTTCCTTTAAATTAATATAATTCAGTCATGATATTGAGTCAACGCACAATGGTTATTATTGAGGCAAGACAACAAAAAGGTTTTTGTTATCGGAAACATTTTGACACGAATTACATTGCGACCTTCTTCTACTAAATGGTTCTGTTACGTCTGATGTAAGTTTTGTGTAATATATCATTAAACTCTGAAAAAAAAGGACCAATTGATTACTGAATATAAAGGGGAAATCATGGCGAGAGGAAGTATAAGGAGATGTATCCTAATACATTTTTTGTTTCTTGAATAATTCCAAAACAACGACTTGATTTTAACAAGACCATATAATTAGTTAAATGAAAACCAGTGTGAAGCACATCTCCCTTTAACAGGCTGTAATATTTTTCTGGAAGGTAAAGGAGGAAACGTGTGTAAATTATATTCATAATTTAGCTGGCTGTGGCTCCTACGCGTTACGGCTCTTCAACGGGGTGAAAGATGAACTATCATAAGAATTATAAGGAATGTTTTCAAATAATTAACTTTTGTTTATAATTATAACTTTGTTAAGATTCTTTCAATTACTTGTAATAGTTCACTGTTATATTTATTAAAACTGTGGAAAGGGACTATTATTCTATTCTATTATTTGAGACAAGTAGAATAATATTTCTACTTTGATGCATTTTACTGAGAACTTCTGTTGTTGAGAACTATTGTCTTAGTCTACGTTATTCACAAGTACACACGTAACATTGAAACTTTTTTTTTTGTAAATAGAAACATTTTAATAAAAACCCAATGACAGTTTTTGTTTAATTAACTTTTTTTTATGAAGTAATAAATTTTTACTTATGAAGAATGCTGTTTTTTTTTTTCAATTATAGTGGTCGAAAGTCTAAATTAAGGTTGACTGATCGGTTTGAAACAAAACTTTACCTCTCAAATGTGGACAAAAAGAGGCTCCGGAATATCCAAGTGCTTTTTTCCATAACTAACGTTGAAAGCCAGTGGAGAGTGAGCGAGGGAACCAAAACCTAAGACACTCAAAATTTGCGTGGAGAAGCTAACGAATATTTTCGGGCCCAATACCGTTTCGAGATGGATTGTGGGGATGCTGAGGGTAGATAAAGAGTTAAGACGATGAGTAAAGTTTTCTAGTACGTTGAAAAATTTGGATGGAATCATGACTAGAACATGGATAAGGAGGTTATAAAGCAGAATCTTGTTTTTAACATAATATGGAGCATATGCACAATAAACATCTACAATATGTAGTTTCGTAGTTTTTTTGTCAATTAAGACATGAGATGTTCTGTTCAGTCTACTATATACCTTATAATATTATCAATAATGGTTTTGTTGACTAAGTCATGTGGTTTCTAAGTTACTTTTTATCCAAAGTGAATCCATACCGCTGTGTTTCTGAAATGCGAAATGGTATAGGGTTGAAATGCATCTTAAGGATTTCATGATTTTGATTGGAATTTTTGCATTTTGTGCAATGACTTGTTGCACGAATGATAAATAAGGGAGCTCAGTAAGTTTAAAAGTGTCATTTCAAGGCCATAGTGGGATGGTACGATTCCAGTATCATTAGCAAATATTGCAAGAAAGGTTCCGGGTTTGGTATACATATTATCATAAAGAAAAAAAAATGCAAATAACAAGATCCAAAATAGTACCTTGTGAAACACCGGCCTCAACTCAGTAACGATATCAATCCTACAATAAAAAACAACTAGGGACAGTACACAATTTCAAGACATATTGAGGACTCACTTGGTATAAATGTACTCCAGATTACGAGTCATTTTTTATACTATTAATGTGAGATTTACATATTTCTATCTGCATAAATGCGATTTTTTTTTTATGACGACCTTCCTGGTCATTTCTGACATACAAGGGGTTACCTGAACCCCCACGGTGGTTAGAATGGGTTGGTATTCTAACCACCGTGGGGGACGGGGGGGGGGTCAAAATTTCATTTCGTGGGACTACCACAGAAAAAAAAAAGTCAACCCCCTGATTCGGATTTGAACCGGCGATTCTCAGGTTGTAAATACCTGCACCTAAACCACCTGAGCTATGGATGGCCCCGCTTTTCTGTGATCTAAAATTGGCAAAATGATGTTTGGTTGTAAATTATCCTCATTCTTGAGAATCAAGGCTTTCATTTTTAGGCTGTTTAATTTAGGTATTCCCCGGAGTAAAAATTGGGGGATATTACCCAAATTAATTATTATACTGGTAAGCTGGTTCAGATTAATAATGGTAATAATGATAATTTACTGGTATTGATGGAGTGGACTGTATTTAAATAACTTATATCATATGCTTTAAAATAAAATACTTCTATTCTGAATGGTTTGAACAAATAGTGACAATGTGTTAGTTGGTTAGTTTTATTACATTAATTGATGGAAATATTACATTTTACTTGTTGGATTCTATGGAGCTTGAATTGGTTCTAATTTGCATGTGAATATGGAAGTGGGGTTCTCTCTGCTCATCCTCCTGCCGCCGTCGCCTCTTTCGCCTGAATCGAAGGATTTACTCTCTCATCATTATGAGAGGAGACGTTATTGAAGAGTTCTGAACTCTTATTATCTGGTACTGGTACTGGCCACGACGGCTTCTTATCTGGTACTGGCTCACTATGTTTTGGGACCAAGATGGCTGCCCAGGCTTCTTACTGCATATCCTTGCCACTAGATGGCATCATGAACTTCCTTTCAGAAGTGAGGGGGCGCCTTACTTAAACAACGAAGACTACCCCTAAAGTTTCATTGAAACACCTAAGCTGTTTAGAAGTGATTAAAAAAGACAAAGATAAATACTGGTCTATAGTAAGACTTTATGAAATAAATATTTTTTTCTTAAATAGACAAGCAGTAAAGTTGCTAAATATAACAAACAAAATTAATCTCAAAATAGAAAAGCATAAGCACTTTTAAAAATACAAAAAAAAAAAAAACATCTCAAATCTGATTAATACTATTGCAGGGAATTTAATCTTATTTCCTGTCCAATTAAGTCCGCGTCACGACACAAACTGGAGAGCTTCCTTAATTTGCCGACTTTTAAATTGAAAAAGGACAGTTATTTTAATTCTTTTTTATTAAAAGTTTTTATTCTTATATTTCTATTCTTTTTTATTCTTATCTTCCACGTGCGTTCAAAATATTGGTAGTTTCATCAACTTGGCACGTGTAAAGGAAATAGAGGTGATTCAAATCGCATCATTCAACTTACTACAAGTAGACATATAATTTGAATGACCTGTTATATATCTGATATTACAAACTTTGCCATAACATAAAATTTTCTATTATAGATTGGCATAGTTTCACATATGCTATATGTGAAACTAACATCTGTGTGTCTGTGATAGAATCATCTCTTGATTTTGTCGTATTTTGCTATCTCGTACCTATGTTTTTATCCCCTAAATATATTTTTAAAGTTTATAAACCGGTGTTATTTGTAAAAAATAATCGAAGGTATAATAACTTTTAATAGGCTACAACGATTATTCATATCCTTTGTATTACTAAGATAGGAATTGTTTAGTTTTTGAGATACTCAGATACTATCAGAACAGATGAGTCACCTCTTCTATAAAAGAGAAAAAAAAATAAGACTTTTTTATATTTATTATTTATCTGTTGCATTATGATTATGATATGATTTCAGAATTTGGAGGTTATATAAAAAATTTATACTTATTGGAAGATCGTTGGGTGGCCAACTTTTCTATATATAAGATCTACTTTCTTTTATAAAACTTGTTTCCAGGGGGAAGAAGAGGTGTGAAATGCAAACTATTTTTATACACCGTGGCTTAGTATAAGGTGCATTCCAGCGAATATAAAACAACATTTATTGTTCATTATTGTAAAAAATCCCATCAAATCACCTTTCGTGATAAACCTACTGTCTGTCCTACAGTTTCATTTAACGATGTTACTTACCCCTGTCGAATAGATCCGCTACCTTGGACTACATTTGGACAAGCGATTAACCTGGAATCCTCACACCAGACTGAAAAGACAGGAAACCGCACGTCGATTTCGACTATTACAGCACTTACTAGACAAACGATCTAAACTTCCAACACATTACAAAAGACTGATCTTCATGACTGTAATAAGGCCAATTTGGACATATGGAGTTGAGCTTTGGGGGTCCACTAAACCTTCGAATTCCTCTCGTATTCAATCCTTACAATCCAAAATCCTTCGTAAAATCCTCAATTTTGTTGTCAATTGTCACAAATAAAGCATACATAAAGACCTTAATGTTCCGTATGTAACCGATCTAACCGAACCAGATATCACTCCTTCCATTATAAACTCTCGAACCACTCAAACCCCTTAGTTTCTAATCTTGCATCCTCTTCCATTCCTGACAATCCTTCGAGGCGCCTGAAAAGAAGATGGCCACGAGACCAGCTAATGTAAAATGTCATTAGAATGCTACCAATGGGTAGTTTCTCTACTCGCCTGTAACACTCAAATTCAACTTAGATCAGATTTACTAAATGTATTATAATGTACAGTTGTAAATAGCAATAAATAAATATTAAAAAAAAAATTGCAAAAAAGTAATACACTTCCCATTCTTCTTTGAACTGATACGTTTTGGATTTTTCCGGTTAACCACTCATTTTCATGGGGATACTAGAATGAAAAGAAAAATGATAATTTAATGAATAAATATTGAATTCCATATTTTCCTGGAAAATTCCAAAACTCATGAACTGCGGTAATTATTTCCGTTTCATTGAGAGAAATAATAACATTACTGCATGTTACGATCGAGGAAAGCAATTCAAATATATTAAAATCCAATATAGATATATTCAAATTTACAAGAAATATGTTTAAGTAACAATATATTTATTACGGTTTACAATACTCACTTCTTAATTTAAATTGAATTATTGCTATTCCTAATATATTTGTAATACTGTTCCATATTGTTCTCTCAATGTAATGACCGCAGTTTAGAGATCTGTTGCCAAGAATGTTCACTTATCAAGTAAATAGATAGGTAAGAAAACCAATTTAATTTAAAATAATGAAAAAAGTACTTGCATAGTAAACAGAAGAGAAATTAAAATTTAACGTGGTCACCGAGGATATATAATAATGATTAATAATAATACTATTAATACAAAATTAAAGAAGCTACCATATTACACTACCCAATATTCAAGCTAACTGACTGCGTTCTTCCATGAGTCTAGTCGTTCACGCGGTGCGTCCTGTGACAATCTTAAAATATAAGTCAAAATGTATTGTGCTGGGCGGAGATTAAAGAGTCAAGCTGTCAGAATTCTAGGAATTCCCAGAATGCATTAAACTATTGCTAGAAAGTTTTAATTCTGCAATCGCTTCAAAGTTCATGGTACACGGAATTCCACCCCAGATATTGCGAGCAATTGATCGGGTGTTCGCGATCGACTTGTTGGCCACCCCTATAGTATATAAACGGAAGATGCTCCGGGTTTGGTCAAAGTAACTAATATATTAATAAAACTATTTATTATAAGCCTTATTGGCTCCACTTAGCAGGGGTTCCTCAGGGCTATAAAACAGATACAAACAACTAAAATAGTGTAACAAACTAAGGAGTAGATAACAAGATTAAAAATAAGCTAAGGTATAGCTAAAAGTGATTTAAATTTTGTGAAAATTTATGTAAAATTGAACTGAATGAATTAAAGGAAATAAAAAAAAGATATACAGTGAAAAGTATAAATAAACAAGAATTACAAAAAAAGACAATTAATGAAATAAATTATGATAACAAATAAAAAATTAGATGAAAAAGAACAGTACACAGTATACACTAAAAGCCAGTAGTTTAGGAAAATAAGAATAAAATAAAGATTAAGAAAAAAACCCTGAGGAAACCTTGCTAGGTGGGGCGAAACGTTAGTTTTAATAAATACTTTTGACCGCACCCAGAACATCTATATCCAAATATATATATATATATACAGTAAGTATATA
>NW_027105200.1:39393-40525 GCF_000696795.3 Halyomorpha halys | reverse complement strand
GACTGAACATCTGAATAAATAACCAGAGATGGAGTAACAGCTGATGTTGTTGCTACTGAAACAATCTGTTGAGACTGCCTGGCTAGTGGAAATGAACTTCCTTGAGCCTGCCTGTTCTTTGTTCTTGGAGATATTAGGTTTCACTTTTCGTTGTTTACTCTCCGAAGTATACAGCATGTTTGAAAATGGAGTCACTTGATAGCCAATACCAATTTCTCTATTCAAAGACGGATGTCTCACAGTTTGTCCCCATTGGTGATCCCTGTATTTGACAAACTCAGCACTGGTAGTTGTGCCTGCAGCTGTAACATGTGGCAAACCCATTTGCCCATGTTGTTGCAATGTGCCTTGTTGAGAATAGGCAACTGATAAAGTATTCACATTAGGAGTACTGGGAGCTGTAAGTGGCCTTGGTGAAACAGTTGAAGTTTCCTGAGGATGGGTGTGTACAGATGGGTCTGCGTCACAATGAGGTGTGTTGGTAGACATTGCCGATCTTGGAGACATCTGAAAAGGTAACTGTAGTAAAGGAGCTCTAAACTGATGACTGATGCCTTTTGAATGAGATTTTGAGTGTTGGGTCAATATATCATTGGCTACCTCAACATCAATAGGCCTAGACAAGCCTTGCTGGAAACCCTGCTGCGCTGCTGTTGAATCAAGATGTGATAACATATTTGAGCTGGTTTGAGATGAGGTATTAGGGTCAGCTGGCATTTGTTGACTCTCAGAAGAATATTGCCTATGACAAGAGATCCACGGCTGAGATTGTTGGTGAATGGTGTTACTACTATAGCTTCCATAATTTTCTCTGGAACTAGTATACAGCCTGCTTTGAGAGTGATGTAGCTGATTTCCTCCATAAATTGTTCCTATATTTTGATGAATCATAGGATTTGCTGAGTCTTGTTTACTAACAGGATAAATCTGACTTGATTCTTGGTTATCTGCTTTCTGTTGGTTTGGATTATTCTTTAATTGAAGATTCTCTGATAGTTGAGTCCAAGGACGAATCTGAGCTGCTTGCTTGCAATCTCTTATTTTGAGCAAGAAGGATCTTGCCAAAATGATTTCATCCCTGCATGCGTCATACATGTCTTGCATGCTTTGACTGGGGAGGTCACCACTGGTA
>NW_027105200.1:31981-39035 GCF_000696795.3 Halyomorpha halys | reverse complement strand
ATATATATACTTACTGTATATGGACGATGAACAATATTTAAGGAGTAACGAAACACTTAATTCTAAAGTATAATAAATAAGCTTTCAAACTTATGGTAAATTTTTACCTTAACAGACAACAAACCTCCATTAAAATATGATTAGATATTTTTTCTATTACATTGCACTTGGCTGTTATAATTTTTTTCACGCTCTTGTAGTTTTTTTTCTAACGATTCAAACTATCGATTGGAGAAGATAGTCGGGGGGGGGGGGTGCAGTCAGGAAAGAAACTGGTAATCAGTTTAGCAGAAATCTGTGCCTACAATTCCCTTATGAAGACCTGAAAATCAGGTCGAAACGTCGGCGTAAATAAATATTTTTTGTTTATTTATGTTGTTCCTTTGCTGACCGCACCCCCCGACCATCTTCTCCAATCAGTAATCTACGGTCAACTATATACACCTCATTCAAACTATCGTTCGTTTTATTCATTTTCTACGATTAGGAAATAATGTGACAGAGCGGAACATCAGGGATTAAGTTTTAAGAAATATGCTATTGATTTGGGTTATTTTTAGCTAACTGATAGAATACCATTAATCACTCGCAGGTAGGCCATCCACCTTTTGTATTTTTACTCCTTGCGGACATGGCTATTGTTAATAGCCTTTATTCATACTTTTATATTATATATACTTTATATTATCACAATTGAAATAATTGAAATAATTATAAAACTATTCTTAACAATAATAGCTTATTATGTTACAGAAAGCTGAATCAGATACAATAAAAAGATCAGAACATCATTTAAAGAAGAGTAAATTTGCTAAAATATGAGCCCTCATTTACGTTCGGTACCAGAATGGTGCCGCAACTTGCTTAACCAATTCACTTAACAAATAAACAATAAAATAAATAATTTATCTATATTCTTTTCAATTTCTTCCACAAAATAAATAATTTATTTTCCTCATTCATAAACAAATTAATAATAATAATAGGAGTGCCCTACATATAAATAAACAACTTAAATGAGCTAACTGTTATTGATAATAATAATAATTCTATACAAACATGACTGTGGGTGAAATTGATGTATTTTATTCGTTAAGTAATTATCAAAATATTATTTTATTTAAATCAACATTTCATGTTTATAAAAATGTACTTACAAGCTCAACGCTGCCATAATGTCTTCTACTGAAGACACCGCGTCTCGATATGAGATCATTAGATGAGGTGCTGAAACATAAAAATTAAATAAATAGTTTAATATATACAAAAGCATAGATAAACAGTACAATTATATTTAAATAATTTAAATGAGTATATAAATGATTATAGACTTATTTAAGTGGTTTTATTCATGAACTGCAACTTAACGAAAATGTACTCAGCTTGAAAACCCTTAAGAACAAAAAAAATGTTCAAAACATATCAACTTAGCTTCTAAACGGTTAGGCACCCTTCCAATGGTACAAAATCAATGATATGGTTCGATTGGTTAATAGTACGACATCGTGTTGAAATATTTGATTGATTGATTGGGACGAAACGAGTTTCTAATAGTTTATTTTTAATTATGAAGATATTGTAATCAGTAATCGAAGTCATTGCTAATGAACTGTTTGACCATACACAACGAAATTATTACTTAGAAAATTTATGATACAAGCAAAGAAAACTGTATCGGCTTTCTAAACACAAAGCGCACTTACACCTAATTAAAATTAAAATTTGTACCACTACAACCCATGAAGGGTCAGGGGTTCAGTACTTTGTAAGGGAGCACTGTTACTAGACCAACGGTTGAGCAAGGAGGTGATTTGGTCAGAATCACGCTCAGCCAGATTTTTACCCAATTTAAGAGGCTGGGGGAGGGCCCCAAGAACCCGCACAAGCAGTTGTTAATAGAAAACAATTTTCTGCCTTTCAGCCTAGTTGCCGGATTCAAACTCGAGTTATTTGTGTTATCGAACTCCCATACCTCATTAGATATTTTTTTAAAAGTATTACAGTGTATTTAATCTTTCTATAATTATTTATATACCCATTAATATTTTATATATATTTTTAATTATTACAGGCATAGTACAGTAAATGTATAATATGTAATAGTACTACATGATTTTTTTATATTCATATTTTATCTATATACCTAAATATATATTAGCCCTTTAGCCATTACATCTTTTTTCGCACTTTAACAAACAAAATTAAACTAAAACAAAAGATATAAATAATAAAAAGTTACAATAAAATAACAATGTATAAGCATCAAAATTCAAGTAAAAAGTAATAAATGTTAGTATAGAACACAATAAAGCCAATATTTTACAGCAGTCCAAGCGTGTTAGATCAGATTCCTTCTTCTCGTTTTTAACATTTTGCTTTAACTGATACTTAAGTGGTGCCGAAACCCAGGACATTTGGAAACCGGAGTTATTTTTGTTTGAAAGAGGAATTTATTTATTTTTTATTTTTTTCATCTTTCATTTTATAAAAATGATACCAGTAACGGAATAGTGAGAGCAACAGTTCTGAACCTGGAGGGTCTGAACCAAAACAACCAACGTCAAGCTTCATTCAAGCAGCCTTTATCGGCAGGGAACCCACTTTCGGAAGTGCTTCAGCCACTACCAGAAGTCTCTTTAGCTCAAGCTCATCCCACGAAGCTAGAATGGATTAAGGTCCGTACGGCAACCGCCCAGGACCTGAGGAAGGCTGTGTCGGACCTAGAAAAATTTACCGGAGAGACCGGAGAATTAAATCATTTTTTAAAAGGGGGTGACCGACTAATAAGCCGAATTGAAGCGAAGTCTATAGAACATCTCCTCGATAGCGAAGTTGCGGAGGCGTGAAAAGCAGCGGTCGTCTGTAGATTAAAGAGGAGCACCCTGAATCAGATTCAGGCAGACGAAGAGACTCCTTAGAGAGTTATCAAGGAAAGATTAAATAAGGCGTACGGAGAAAGACGATGGGCCTCAGAGGAGGACATATTTATGATGATCAGGGAGACGAAAAAAACGAAACAGTCTAGTGGGCAATATGCTGCGGAACTCCTGGCACGTCTTAACAGAATACAAAATAAACTCGGCGAGATGATCGAAATAATTCAGGTACATGGTCGAATGTGATTCCTATCAATAGTACTAAAGGTTCAATTGGCAAAAGAGCTTGGAAAGAAAGAGGAATTTCCGAGAGAGCGCTCATTTGTGGAATGTGCTCAAGAACTCATAGATACAAGCGCTAGAGAGGTGGAGGCCCAAATGTAAGTAGAAGAGGCGGGGTGGACCCGGATAGAATATCAACGGCCAAGAAATATGTCCAATCCTTGGAGAAGAGATCACGGGGAGGGTAGAAGAGAGAGAGAGCTTGTCTTCAAGAAAATAGAAGGAGCCAAGCAAAACCGAGAAACAATGGATGGCAAGAAAATCGGAAGTGTTATGATTGTGGAAAAAAATGGGCATTTAATGACGCATTGCCCACTTACGTGGTACTTCGAATGTAGCTCTGAGGATCATATCGCTAGGATTGCCTTCTATACATATAGGACATTGGCCTAGAAGAAGAGGCGTATAGAAGAAGAGGCGTAGGCCTGGAGGAGCCAATGGAGTCGAATGCTCAGTAAATGAGAAGGAAAAACCAAGTAGTATAACTCAGCGAGTCACCCAGCGAATCTTCAGACGCATTATGGGCATCAAAGACGGAAGAAGATACTCTGGAACCCAGAAACGGGAGCAGGCTGAGTAGTAGAGGGAGCGTGGAGACGAGGGGGAAGGAAAGTATGCGAAATTTGAGGATGTCTGCAGAGGGGCGTTCGCACATTGAGGAATTGCAATTTTTTTTTTTTTCAAACATGATTTATTTTTTGGCTGAGTTAAAGGACTACAGCACATTTTCAGAAACATGCAAAACAAAATTAAAATCCTTGTTGAGGAAACAAGGCAAACAGACGATATAAGAAATAATAAATCTATAATAATTTGAAAAAAAAAATCTTAAGTTAGAAAAAAAAGAAGCATTTATTGTATACAAGTGGTAATTTAATAGAATTCACGATAAATTAAAATTTTGAATCAACAGAATGTAAAAAGATTCAGATAAGAATATAGGCTAAGAGTACTATTTTACTAGTACATCAAAAGAGAAAAAAACAATTTTTATCAGGATTTTGAGTCCTTTCATAAAATATTCTGAGCTACATATTTATATTACGAGATTATTCTTCACAGGATTTTCTACCATAGAAAAGGCAAATAATGATTTTAGGCCATATACATTCCATTGTGCCAAAGATGTTAAATATTATATCAGATAAATTCAAGAAAATATCGTTTGGAGCCATCAATCAAAATGTGTTTGCTAATGCCTCAACCTTATTTATCACCCAACGTCACTTAGCTCAAAGCATTATAAGGTCCCATTTGCTAAGGGGCGGTCGAGGTAGCTTTTGACACCTTAAAGCGGAGGAGGCGAACCGTTTAGGTACCGATCAAACACACAGTATAAAGAGGGAATAAATTCTCTTTTCCTGTGATTTTCTTTGTATAAGAAAATTGAATTGATCCTTTATGAATTATGAATGAATACAAAAAAAAGGTGTGAGTAATGTTAGCACGCGAAAAATTTATACAAATCTTTTGTTACATTGGATTGAGAAGCGATAAGACATTTTGTCCAGAAAAGATTATTTAAAATTAAAGAACTATGCAAAGTTAAAGATTTAATAATTAATTTAAATTAAAAATGTTTTTTTATCCTTTTCTTATTTTACATATATATATATGTAAATTTGTGTAATATTTTTCCTATAAAATGAAATATTAATTGGAGTTCAAAACAATTTAGGTACCTTAAAAGAGATTAGATCTAGATTGTAATACCAAGAGGTTTTAACTTATTTTATTGACTTCACTTTTAAAATTTTATTTAATTTACTGTAGATGGACTGCACCAAAATTGAACCTCTTGCCTATATCGGGCCCATTTAAAATAATATAAGTGGTGAAAATTAGTCACATATGCATGAACTGTGTAGTTAAAAGCAACAGCAAGGGGAGGAGGAAATATTGATATCCTAAAACCAGTGGGTGGTTTTACGAAAGTTATTTCCTGTGGGTTGATCAAGTGCGCTTTTCTAATTGGCAAAAAGAATTGTAATTCTGCAATATTTATTTACGTAAAAAGTAATATCAGCGAATTCATTATTTTCCACCCAGTTATTTGTGTTATATTAAACAGTTTTATGTCTAAAGTTGCACCATAAATGTTCTTAAAGTACTTTTGTTTTGAAAACGTATCTGAATATTTTTTTATTCGTTTTACTGAATGTTCTAAATGAGAATTTAGTGTTCAGTATGTATAAATGTTGTAAGTAAATATGCTGTAGAATATAATATGTTACATAAAATTACTGGGATATTCAAGCAGCACAAAAAAAAAATTAGAGGAGAGATAAAATTATGAGAAAAATCAATTTACTTGTGGGAAATCACACTAACCCTCTAATTCAAGGACTATCAACACTAGACTTAGACTTAGCAGATACGAGACGACGTTTACGAAGGAGCTGGAATAGGGACCTCTTAAATTGATTTTTAAATTTCAATTTTAATGGAGAGGCATCATTGGATGACCTTAACCTTCATGCCTTCATGACTTTTTTTTCTCTCTCTCTCTCTCTCTCTACATCTCATTCGCTGGTTGTAAAAATACTTTTACAGTTGTGAATAAACTTAATAAAGTAAAAAAACTTGTGGGAAATGTGTTGATTGGAGAAATGAATCAGAAATATTTCCTGTGCCCAATACAATCGTGTCGTTAAACTGTTCTTCCGACTAATTTGAAAATTATCAAGTCAAATATTTTTTGACCACGGCGTTTTTCTTCGTTCGCGTTCTAAATTCGTAGGATATGAGTGAGCACATGAGATAGCTCACTAAATTTAATTACATTATTTGTTTTCAGCCTTGATCCATCTCTTAAAACCTCCTCCGTGACCATCTTCTTGACTTCGCTTAGGGTGACACTTCAGTTCCTTGACATATCCGGTATGAGGTCCACTTATTCCTCGGTCGTCCGCGTGGTTTTTTCCTCCAATTTTTGGGATTCAATTGATCGGCATTCATTGGACATGGCCGAACCAGATTAATTCATTTATCTGTAAATTAAATGTCCCTGCCCTGTTTCTTTTTTTATCCTATTTTTTCTCAATCGGTCGAATCTTTGTATTATTTTCACTATGCATAAGAATATCACTTCTATTCTCTATTTAGATTTTTCAAATTACCATTTATGTAATATTCTTCACATGTATATAACCGCTTATCCGTATTGTTGAAATGTTCTTTAAATAGGATAAATATGTTGCACAATATAATGAGACTTACGCGCTACCTACAGCGCTACCGAGGCAGTTTAAGATGCAAGGCAGAAGTATGCTAGTATACATTTTTCATTTGTATTATGCATTTGTATATATGTATTGTATAAATTTAATAATAAAGGAGGTTACGAAAATAAAATGTACAATATAATATTCAACGACCATGTATACTTTTTTTTTCGTAGCAGGTATAAATATAACTACCATTTACGTGCACTCCGGAAGAGAAACTTAAAAAAAAGAAAGGAAAAGGGAAGCAGAAATCAAACGCACACTTACTAGAATGATACTAACTTTATTTTTATTTTTTTTTCCAAACTCCCTATTTGACATTAACTTATGTGTTTAACAGGGTTTGTGTAGTGGGGTTTTGTCTTAAAATTTAAAACATTTTACTTTAAACATTAATTTTTATTTATTTATAATCTTAATATTTTCTTGAGACTGGTAATTCTTTAATAAATAACTCAAATACTATCCAATTATAGTCTCAAAACTTTATTTCTTTTATTCGTCCAACGTTTCGGCCAATCCGGCTATCTTTAGGGACATCTACTACAAAAAGTTTCTATTATATGTATGATCCTACAAACAATTTAAATACTAAACATTATTATTTATAATTTACCTTACCTCAATACCACTTTGCAAACATATAATTTAAAACACTCTAAAACTTCA
>NW_027105200.1:30181-31901 GCF_000696795.3 Halyomorpha halys | reverse complement strand
GGATAGTATTTGAGTTATTTATTAATTAATTTTTATTTTATTTATTTTTAACAGTGAGTATTGACTTTATTTGAGTTTATCTGTGTGATATTTAATGGTATTGGGGCATACCACTATTAGGAGTTATAGATCTTTAAAAAAAAATAAAATAAAAATAAGTCTAAACCTACGATTATTTACAAACTAACTTTATTTGCTTCGTAATTCTCATTACATACATTATCGCTGTTTATTTACACGAGAGTTGGGATTAGGGTAGTATATAGGTCTTGTTCTCACCTCCTATATGTATATATTCAGTAACTTATTTCGTCAGGAGGGTACCAAAAAAAAAAAAAAAACAATATAGTATTTATGTCTTGTAATGTGATAAATTTAAATTTTATATTTGAACAGGGTTTTATGAATGTTTAAAAAAATCGTTTTTTTAATCGGTCATAAAGAATCCTTGATCTAACTTTTTTAAAATAAAATGTTTCCCCAAAAAAAAAGTGTGGATTTAAATTCAAAATTTATATTTAGTTATCTTGGTGAGAAACAGCTTATGTAATATGGAGGAATTAGTTGATTTGTGTATTTCTTATACGATCGATTCAGGGAAATATGAACGCAATCCGTTTGTTAAAAATTTAAATGTTACTAAGGATTTATACTTTTCTGTATTCTATATGAAAAAAAGTCTAAAAGCAATTAAATGAATCGGAAAATTCCTTTTACAAGTACCGTATAAACAAGATGAATTCGACAAAGATCAACTTCCGACTCCAGGTCCTAAACGCAATACCAACTTTACCCTCTGTTGGGAATTGAGAAAAGTTACGTATACATATATATTTCAAGTCCTGGTGCACTTAAAGGGTAAACAGAAACTTTTCAAAATCTCATTAAATTCTCAGGCAATGCTTAGCTTAGTTTGTATTTCTTCAACTTCTCCTCCCAACTCTATTTATATCGTAATAAAGATGAAGGTTATAAACTTTTATAGAAGTTACTAAGTCATTCAGATGTAGAAGTGAGTTTATCCTGGGCTTAAAAAGAGGAATAATAAGTCACTTTCTTTCATTTGGAAAAAGGAAGTTGTTAGCAATAATATTCATATTTCTAAAGGTATCTCGTCCAAGCTGTATTGCATTCTAAGATGAAACTTTAATTAAAAAGTATCAATCAAATTAAAAGATGTATCTTGTGAACTTTAACATTATTAGAAGCAACTGGTTATCGACTCATACTTGATAATAACTTTGTATAAAAACAGAAAAAAAATATCAGTTATGAAATAAAAATCTTTAAATAATTGTATTGCTGTAGAGAGAAATGCTTTTATTAAGAAGAAGAAATCCTGCCCAAATATAGTGGGTTGCTGTGGCACACAGCATACTAAACTATCTTACAAGAAAATATGCAAAAAAATAATAAAGACGAAAAACATTAGTACGAAATTTACAACACATTTATTTATTTATATTTTGAACTAAATTATAACAATTTTTTATCGTTCTTTCCTTTTTTTTTTCCTTTTTGTTTTATTATTAATAGTATGTATTTTATTCTCTCATTACATCTCAATTAAGCATATCTCATATTCTTCTATTCCGGTAATCTATCACAGATATTGAGGTTATTAAATTAAATTTCTACCCCTCCACTCCTACCTCTCAGATCGTTCCTTTTGAGTTCGCAGTGGTTCTGAGTACTCAAATATCTACCCCATCGAGGCAGG
>NW_027105200.1:14071-29271 GCF_000696795.3 Halyomorpha halys | reverse complement strand
ATTTTATTTTTTGCTTATTTTTTTATTTTAGTATGTATGAGATCATTCATCAATATTACCCACTGCCCACAACTGTGTGGCAGATTGTAACATCTATCAATAAGTAAATCTATCAAAATGAAAAAAATTCGTACCACTACAATTCATGAAAGGTAATGCTGTACTTTATAAGGAATCACTGTTACTGGACCAACGGTTGTGCCAGAATATGGTTTGGTCAGAATCAGGCTCGACCCCCAGATTTTTACCTACTTAAGGGTACCCTCATGAGGTTATTAATTTAATATTTATGGATTTATTTAAAGTTGATATTTTTCGTAAGAAAATGAAAGAAATAATAAGAAAATCTAGTAAATAAATGAAAGTTTAGAAATAAATTAAAACAAAATAACATTAAGTGACAATGCTGGTAACAAATAAATATATTAAAACTAATTAATAACTTAAAAGTATATAAATGAGTTTAAAAAGTTTTTAAAAATTAAATAAGTTAAAATAAAAAACACTCGTATTTATTTACCTTTATAATTTTATATTAATTTGTTTTTCTTCGATACATATATTTATTACTTTTAATATTAGTTATGTGTTTATTTATTAATATTTTTTGTTATTATTGGTATATTTTTCATATAAATGATTCTTATTTTTTTCCTTTTTATAATTATTATTTTAATCTGATGTATTTATTTATTTTATCGTTATTGAGTTTTTTTGTGTATATATGTTTTACTATATTTAAAATGTTTATATATTTTTTACACTTTTGACTATAATTCTGTTATAGTCAATATAAATAATAAATAATATAAATCTCTTGTATATAAAGACATGTTCGGATAGGAGAGAACATTTTAAATAATGAAAAATATATACCTATATAAAAGGAACGATAAAATGCTAGGAAACAAATGAAAAGATCTAAGGGGAAATAAAAACTCATAAAAAAAAAAAAAAAAATCACGTATAATTTAAAAGTTTTTATGGTGTGACTATGTATAATGTTTTTTTCTCTGACTATTTAAATAATTAGGTTTAAAAACATATTGTTCTTTAATATTGCTAAATATGCTGTGTATGAGACAACCCAATGAAGTTGGCAGCAACTCACTTTTTTATTAAGTTTTTTTTCTCTCTCTCATTAATAAGTTTAACATATTACAACAAATAAGTATATTAAAACACTAATAAATATATATATATATATGACACTTATAGTTTATGGTAGCAGAACTGAAAGGGAGGTTACGATAAGAGCAGGTTAGCGATATGAGAAAATGTAAAAAGAAGAAGAAAAGTAGAATAATAACCTGACATAAAAAATGTACTGGAGGTGAAACGAATAGTGTAGGTCGACTAAGCCTAAAACATTATATATTATTTACTAAATAATTCAAAAACACTATCCAAATTATAGTCTCAAAACATTTATTTATGTTTTAATTTATTTATTTATGTTAATTATAGACTATAATTTGGATAGTGTTTTTGAATTATTTAGTAAAAAATTGCCAGTCTCAAGAAAGAAATTTAAAGATTATAAATAAATTATATATTATGCTTTTGATAATAATATATATTTTTCATAGGTTTATGGTAGCTTTTAGAGACCTCTGTAAGGATATGTTATTTGTATTTGCCCATGTTTAATGTTTTCATGAGAAAGCTCTTTCCTGCAAATGCTTAATGATCCAGAAAATGAGAAACATGATACTTTTTTTATCCCGCCATCATCGGTAATCTCATTTGTTTTATTTCATGATATAAGAAACATAATAATAAAAACGAGATTTAATAAAATCATAGTAGCTGTAAAGAAAAGTTAATTAAAAATGTTGCAGATTATATATTGATTTATAATTTAAATTAATTATTTATTATGGCAGTAAATAAGGAATAATAAATGTCTACTACTGTGGCGGGAGTGGGCCAGTATTAAGTTAAAAAAAATAAATAGTAGGGGTATTCATTATGTTGTGTTATATGTTTAAAACAATAATAATAATAATAATAATACTCATAATACTGTGTTAAATTTTAAATGTTTTACCATGTTAAATGTTATGGGTGTAGTATTGTAAGCAGCCCTGTTTAAAGTTATGTTAAATTCATAAGAGCTCTGTGCAACTTGCTTTATAACCTTCCCTTCCAAAACTTCATGTCATTGTTTACTTATACGTTTTGATTTAATTGGGGCATGATCTTTAGTTTAACATGTTAAAGCGTGTTAAATGGAAAAGGTTACGTTAAATGGGGAAATATTCCCTTCTTTTACCATGTTAAAACGATATAACATGTAACATGGGTGATAGTCTGTTACTAGGTCTGTTAAATGGAGAATGACGTCACGAAACAGACCAGCTGAGCTTTTCACCGTTTTATTTGTTGTCGTATTAGGTTACTTACTTGTAGTTTGTGTTTTTTTCTTTTGTCTTGTGTATTAGACTTTTTAAAAAAGACTATCAGGAGCTAAACTTTTACACTTATTTTAAGCATGTTATAATAAATTACTTAAATCAAAATTTAGAAGTAAACAATAACATGAAGTTTTGGAAGGAAAGGTTACTAAACAAGTTGCTCAGAAAATCCGCTAGAAGCTCTATTCATTTACCATTTAACATGACTTTAAATAGGACTGCTCACAATGCTATACTTATGACATTTAACATGGTAAAACATTTAAAATTTAACACAGTATTATGAATACACCTATTATTATTGTCACCCATTGCTTTATTAGTTATAAAATCATCCAAAACAATACTAACACAATCAAAACAAAAAATACGAGCAAGTAACCTAATACAACAACAAATAAATCGTTGACGAGCCCAGCTGGTCTGTTGCGTGACCTCATTCTCCATTTAACAGACATAGTAACAGACTCTCAGCCATGTTATATGTTATATCGTTTTAACATGGCAAAGGAAAGAATTATTTCTCCATTTAACGTGAGTTTTTCCATTTAACACGCTTTAACATGTTATAATAAAGATCATGAATACCCCTAATGAATCAAAACATAGAAGTAAACAATGACATGAAGTTTTGGAAGGGAAGGTTATCATGAATACCCCTAGTATTGTACTTGAATGCTTAATGTGTGAAAAAAAAGCTGCCAATAGCAGCATCATGAAAATACCCAATCACTTTCATTCATTATTTTCATTCAATGATATCTGCAATGTATTGAGAATGCTGCGTTAAAAAGTAATTTAGTTTAACAAAATAAATTTCCAAAATATTATCGCATACTCATTACCAACACAAGGGTCTGAAGTACCGCCGAGAGGCTCAAACGCAAAAACACACTCTAGTTCTAATACAATGGTACTAGATCTTCGGAGTACTATACTCTAACACAGGCAAAAAGAAATAAACTGAAAATTATACAGAATCCTAAATTTCATCAACATTGTTTCTGGCCAAGAAGCTTTTTCAATATTTTTTGGTATAGAGTTATCCCTCACTGGACTATCTTCTTCTTTTTTACTTAAATGAATCATTTCAGAATGATCTTAAAATAAATAGATAAAGTAATGTCTAAATTTACTGGAATGAGTGAAAGTAGGATACATTTGTTTGTAGCCGAGAAACTTTTCCAATACTAATAGATGTAGAATTAAATAATAATAATAAAAAGAAAGTTATTCACTCTTTGTTAGTTCTTTAAGACGAATAATTTTAGAATGATCTTGCAAAGATTGTAAATTAATTTTTATATTTTCTGGAATGAGCGGAAGTAGGAGATTTTTTTTCCAGTCGCGAAGCTTTTCCAATATTTATAGATGTAGAATCATATAAAAAAAAAAATTCACTTTCTGGGCGATTTCATTGTTAGTTCTTGAAAACAAATAATTGTAGAATGAAATTTAAAAAATGTAAAGTTATTCTGTATTTTTTGGAATTAGCGGAAGTAGGAGAAATTTGTTTTTAGAACATTTTAAAAGTAGAATATTCCAAATTACAAAGAAAAATTAGTTCTCTAGAACAAATAATTTTAGAGTGATCTCAAAAAAATTATAAAGTAATCTCTATATTTCCTGGAATGAGCGGAAGTAGCAGAAATTGGTTTCTAGCCCAGAGTCTTTTTAAATAATATTTCAATATTTTGGATGTACAATAATACAAATTAAAAAAAAAAGTAAGGTAATGTATATTCTATATTTTCTCTAAATATTTAAAATAATCATCGTTTCAAAGAGACTTCAAAGAATAGTTTTTTTTTTATGAAGCAGCACCCTGAAGATGAGTGAAATAGTAGACTTGTTGGCAATTGAGAAGAGCAACTTAATCTGAGGAGGCTCATTTGGACCAAATATCGAATTACCCAGATTAACTGCTTAGACCACCTGGGATCCGCGTCTCTTCTTTGCCCGCTCACAAGGGTTTTCCTCTCAGGTTTACTAGTTCAACAAAAACCTAATTACTGAGAGTCTATCAACAAAATATTTATTATACAGACAAGTTCTTAATGTGTTAAATTTGAAAAGATCCTTTCAGCTTTTTTTATTCACAGAATTTCTCTAGTAATAATTTTTATCATTATACGTTTAAATATACACTGAGGCGTTTCATAAGAAATGTCAGTTTTCACAGGAAATGTTATATATTAAAATAACATTATGAAATTAAAACCTTTTTTTTTCAAAATATTTATCTTTGTTGTTTATACATTTGTGAAGAAATTAAGGCAGAAAATGTGATTTTGACCACAGGTGGAAACGACAACAAAGGCTAACAAAATACAATACGAGATAAGGGTAAATAAAGGTGGTACGAGATAGTTGCTATCACGACAGTATTTTCTTACGTAACAGTATATTATTGTATTGCAGTATTGGCGGTATATATAGTGAAAGACAGGCGGTGATGCTTCTGCCACCTTAACAGACAAATTAATGTTAACGTTTGTTCGTGAACTTGAAATTTATTCAATTAATGATTATTTTACCTAATCAATAGTATCAAAGGGAAATCGGATTATTCCGGGCATCTAAGACTCAATTGACATCCAATTTTTTTCCAAAGTTTTGAGAATTTCAGAATAAAACTGTACAGGTCTTAGTTGCAGCGAATGAAGATTATTTTATCTGCAAAGTCGGCTTTGTAATCTCTTCCAGTTGTTCTCACACAACTCCAGAATTTTCATTGGGGATATTTTTAATGAAGGGTCCTTAAAGGGTATTTAAATCTAAAAAAATAAACGTATTGAAGCTCGAAAATATCACTACTAAAAAATTGTAGATTTCACATAATTGTGTAAAGCATCAAAAACTCCGAAGAATGTTCCACGATTTGCAGGCGAACGTTGCGGAATATAGAACAAACGCAAAGGACGAAATTATTTGAGAATTCAACGCTCCAAAAGAACTGAGCTAGAAAGCTATCACAAGAAGTCGTCACTTGAGTATGATGGGTAGCCGAGGGTATTCAAATCATGACGAAGAATTCTAATGGGGAATTCAATTCACCAGCGATTTTAATTATACCGATGGCCTACAAATCTTCGAAAACCGTACAAACACCGATTTTTTGGCTACTCCACTCCAACATTATCAAAACCCTAAGGAAAAAAGTGAGTTTAAATCGAGTTCTGAATAATCCGCATATTGCTAATTAAAAATCATAAATTTTATTAATTATGTATTAGCCTTATTGATAGTTATTGTTTGTTTCATGATCAGAAGAATATTAATAATTCATTTAATATTCATAACAAACAAGGAGATGCTTATACCGTTGAAGACATGCTCAAAATGAAACAGAGCGAACATGAAAAGGGTGCGTGGGTTGTTTGCATGATGGTTAGATTTTTTATGACACGAAGCTTGCTAGCAACAAAGACCTTTACCTTAAAAAAGTTACATATTTTTCCAAAGAAAATGTTTAAAAATAAAAAGTTTCTGTTAAAAATGTTGAAGGCAGTACTAAAAATTTCAATATATCAATTTTTTTATTATTCACCAACTTTTTGTTTGTACTATAACATATAATACACTGTTCTCATGTATTTTTCTAAGGAATTAAATTATCGAAGACAATTATCCAAAATTATTTTGATTAATTGATAAGAATTAATGAACGCCTACTATAACCAAACGTCGTCAGATTTATTTATTTGTTATTATTTTTTAAAACAATTTTCCTGCCTTTTCACCAGCCCATTGATAATGGAAAGAGTAATAAATCTCATTAAAGTTGATAGTCGTTGAAGAGTTAAGGTGAAACGTTTTCACGCACACAAAAAACCGTTTGTTAGTATTAATTAACTTTTAGGAAGATTTTCCTTTATTAATTATATGTTCAGTCAAATGAAAATTATTGACAAAGTATTTATTATATTTTAATTGTACTAATTTATGAATTATTTTAAAGTAAAGTAACAGACATGGCAATGCTTCACAATCGTTAGATTTAGGGATGTAGATTGATTAACTGAATATAAATTAAAGTTTTATATAAATTAATAGATGTAGTTATTTACACATTGGATTAATGGTTGAATTAATTACTTATTATATCAATTTATTTTATAGCGATAAATAACCTCATATAATAAAAATACATGCAAAGAAAATATAAATAACTTCAATACCTCTAATCCAATCTACATGAAACTTGGAAAGGAGTGGTTTGTGGTTTTGTAATCTACACTTAAGGGTACGAACTACATCTAATTAAACAAATCAGATATCCGGTTCTGAAATATAAAAAAAATAATGAAAAGTTTTTCTTTATTCGAAACTAATATTTTCCCTTAAATGGGCATTAAATCTATATTTTGCTAGTTAGTTAGTTAGAAGATTAAGCGATCAAATGAAATATAGATAAAATGTGGATGAGATACAATATAGAAGATTTATGAACGGTTGTATGAGCAATGGTCACCAGAAGGAAAAAAATCTAATTTTTAATTTTTATTTAAATAAATATGATTTGCTTTTTCAAAAAAATTTTTTTTTTTTTAATTTACTCTATTTAAATATTTATTTTTAAATTTTTAGTGATTAAAAAATCATTCAATAGAATCAGTAGTATTTTTTTTTCTTATTCTTCAGAAAAAGACAAATCAATTGGAATAAAATAGCCGTGAAAAATCCATATTTTCTGAGCTACGCTAATAAAATGCTTAATTTAGTTTATAACTTTTTTTTATCTATAGTTATCTTAATAGCCTATAACCTTCCTGGGGAAAGTCTGAACATTTAGCAAAAAGGCCTATTAAAATTGGATGAACGGTATGGTAGCTGATAATGTAGCAACAAATAAATATTAATTTTTATAATTTGATATCTAGAAATATATTGAGATGTTTGGAGATACTTCGGTTTCTTTCATAAAAAAAATTTTGAATTGAAAGGAAGTTATTAGTTTTGAAATAGTTAGTAGAAGGATTGAAGATATTTCGAGATGAGAAGCGTAAGGTGATTGGACAGGAGGCATTCCCCAGAGGTTGAGGACTAGTGACTCTCTAAAAAGGTCTCTAGTGACTCTCTCATCCTTTGACAGATATTTACAATGCAGAGGACGTCATCTGGGACTCCCTTTTTCCAGTCTCAAGAATAGAAGGTAGTCTTTATAACCGCAATGGGACAAAACTAAAATAACAGTGGTAGAATAAATAGCAATGATGTAACTTGCATGTTGATCATTTCGTAACTCTTGAATTGGAGAGAGAATTTTCCATTTGTGCGGAAGGTACGAATACATATCTCTTTTTAAGGATCGTAAGGTACAATTTAGTCTCGCATTAAATTAGGATTATATAATTTTTTTTTACATTTATGGGAAGTTCATCCTTTTTTTAAATTTTTTTTTTTTTAGCATTGAACCGAGAGAACGAAAAAAATGTTTTGCTTAAGAAATAACTGTGACTCTTCACGATACTTTAAGAGCTTAAGCTATTATATTCTTTAATAATTCTTCACTGAATAGTAATAGTAATAATGAAGGCCAAACGAACCCGAAAGTTCGATGCTGGTACTGCCAATCGCACTCTGCACTCTACACTCATCCTTCCAGTGATGCCCCTCCAAACCCAATTCTCCTAAATCAGTTTTAAAACAATCCTCCCATCTACTTTTCGGTCTACCCCTCGGAAGTTTACCCGTTGGTTCAGTATTCTATACGTTATAGAATAGTTCTATACGTCTCGCATCCATAAATAACAGTATCTAGGATAATAGCTTGATCAATTCTAATTTTTAATTTTTTTTATTTTAAGTTTTTGGGTAGAAGGCGCGAGCCTTTGAATAAGGGAATTTGGAAATTGAAAAAAAAACAAAAAACAAGCATTTCCCGCCTTCATCCTCATCGATTTCGTTGTTTCTAATTGGCATTGAATCTGTCAACCTGTTTAAGCGTTTAATTAATTTAATTAGCTCCGGTATTTAAATAACCGAAATTGCTCGCGTATTTATTTCAAGACCTACTTCCTTACTGGAGTTTATTACTGCGGTTGTATTTAGTTCTACAGTTTCCTCGTCATCACCCAATAATACCAAATCATCAGCAGACCCAAGCACCGATACTTTACCACCCAAAGTTAAACCCTTTTCGGTAATCATCACACTTGTATTGACGTATTCTAGTGCTAGATTAAATAAGATAGTTGATAAATAATCGCCTTGTTTTAAACCCGAACTTAAGAATTTCTCAGAATAATGATTACTGATTCCTGCCTTATTAAACGTTTCAGTTATCCCTTCACGTAATACAGAAAATTAGAATGGGCTAAAACATTTCCCCCATACAAATATAAGAATGACCCCCATATAAAATGTAATTGAATCACAAATTAATCATATATTATTTTTTAAATTGATTAAAATTGAAAAGAAACTATCACTTCAAAGTTACATGTAATAATAAAACACATTTTATAGAATATTTAGTGTTAGGTTTTTTTTAAATTTTATTATATTAGAAGAAATAATTTTTAATAATGAATACCATTTTTAGCCAATGTATTAAAGGAACATTTATTATTTATTCTTTCCGAAGTTCCCACACCTTTTTAGTAACACTGATGTCTTAGCAGTTCGTTTATTTTGGACTCTTTCTTCATGTACTGGCCTTTCAGTAGAAGGTCTTGTTCGGTAAAGAATTATCATTGGGCTGACTCAACTAAGTTTTCCATCCATATACAAACTCTTTTTAATACAAGTTGTTCTGTTCCGCCTCTAGCTGAGGAAAATTGGCCTCTGTGAGGGCGTAGAGCCCGGCTTCTGCTCACAAATCCAGCGCTTCGTGCCTCAAAGTCGGAACAGTCCAAGGTGATATCCTAAGTAGCCTCCGGATTGCAGTAACACTGCAGATAGTACTAGGGGGTCGTTTCCATCCGAGGGTCATCAAGCTTGTATCGAAATCTCTCATAACCCGTAAGGAATTGCGAGTGTCTGTCCGGGAGGACAACGTACGGAGGGGAAGTAATTCCTCAAGAAGCACTTTACTGGTTTATCAACTAACGTCGGTTCCACTATTATATAAAGGACCGTTTGTAGATCAGGGAGTTGAGGTGTAGGTCTTTGCAGCCTGAGAACTGCAGCGGTGCCGGTTCGAGTCCGGCCTGAGGGGTCGAATTTTATTTCTGTGGTGGTCCAACGCAATGACAACTTGACCCTCTTTCATGGTATATAATTCCCCCCCTCCCTGTAAGTCAAAAAGGACCAGGAAATGGGGTTAAAATTCCACTTATATGTTATGTCCTACCGGATAGCGATTTTCCATTTTCTAGGGTCCATAATTCAATACTTGCAGGCAGACCTGCAGAGACCTTTCTCTTTCCTGAATCATATCCTACCGTAGGATAGACAATATCATTAAATATTATTATAGCCTTACGACATTATATTAATATATACATTTTATTATTACTGCATCATGACTACATTTTATATTATTACTAACATTTTTAGTTAATATATTATTACAATAGTTCTATAACACTTATGTATTAATAACGTAAGGTTGTACTGAAGTGAGATCAATTAATAAAAGTTGGGTACGGTGCGTGTATCACACGACATTCACTTAGCACGCTACTGCGACTAGTACTTTACCTCTCTCGTTTCAGAAAAAAAGATTTTTATAATATTCACGATGACAATACATTCCTTTACTAAGTGTCAAAAGGAGCCTTTGAGTTGTCCGATTAACCCACTCCAACCTATAATGTTTTCAGAAAAGTACATTTAATAGTATTTCTCGTTGCAAAATTTTAAGTTTTATTTTGAAAAAGTATGGTAGAAATATAAAATTATAACAGTTTACTAAAATTTCCATTTCACTCTTAACCATTCATTCAATGATAAATTGTTATAGAATCATTATTTAAAATACTACGATTTTTTATATATTTTAGTTTATACCAGATCGGCCTGGTGGGCCTAACAATCAATCTTGTATAAACAATAACTGTTATATTATATGTATTTTTAACAGTTGATTATGGGGGGGTATAGTCTCGTACAAAAGACACCCCTAACTATAAACAATGTTATCATTAAAAGAAGGAAAAAAAATAAATAGATAAGAATAATGCTTCTTAATAAAAGAGGAAAGTAAAATTAATAACAAAAAATAATGATATTGGTACACTTAAATAAAACAAACAATTGCCCTCTAGTAGTAAAAAGAAACAAGTTAATTATGAATAAATAAAATGAGTAATAATAAAAAGTAAAATAAAGGTAGTGTGACTATTAATTAATTTTATATTTATTAAAATTTATAAAAGAATGTCCTGCAGCAGCCTGGGCTTCAGTCTTCGGGTTGAGGTTGGGTTTCCCAGGTTGTAGGTCACTGCTCCTTTACTGTCGGCAACTGGGAGTGGAACTTCATGAACCGTTTTTTGATATGATCATCTATTGACTCCACTTGTAATTCGCGATGCAATTGGCTATTTCTTATGAACCAAGGAGCATTAACTGCGATTCTTAGGACTTTATTTTGAAAAGATTGTACTTTTTTTTCCTTTTCGTGAAGGATGCCGCTCCCCAGACTTCACAGGCGTACATAAAATACTACGAATGATTTTATGGAGTTAGTCATTCTATCAATAGCCCACATATAAGTTAAGCAAAATTAAGAATTAATTATTTAATTACTATAGTGAGATGAAAAGATTTAACGAACTGGTGAAAAAATACGTACTACGTATGCGCCCGTCATTTAACAGAAATTATACATTTTTGTGTATTTCTGCATTTTTCGTCATTCTACACTACTTTTTATGTTGCATATTTTTTTCGATAATCTTTGGGTTTCCAACGGTATATGATACGTCTATATTCAAACTTGAATTTTAGGAAACGTGTTTTCAACTTATCCATTTTTTATCACTAATAACTAAAAAAAAATGAATTGGCTAATTGTTTCAAATATAACAAATTAAAGATACTTTAGCAGAAGCAGAAGAGCTAGTTGATATTTAAAAACATTAAATTATACATTGATAAACCACGGTTAAAAATAAATAAATAGAAAAAATCAATTATATAAAGTGCCAATGCCGGTCAGTCGAGTTTAACGAAAAAGTTTATGTAATAATATAATTTCAGTTTCGTCCGACTTTTCATTTTTGAGCCAAACCATTTTGCTAGACATGGATATATGTAAGTTAAAGTAATAATATTTATTTTAAGATAACAATAACTTAAAGATAATTAGAACTATTACTGATCTAAATAAATTGTGCTCTGGTACAACATTGTCACCTGATATGTAAAAATCGTGAAAACCCACATAATAGTTTGTTTTTTTTCAAAGCTTTTAAATAATTTTTAGATTGAAGAAGAAATCTAATGTTTTTTGATGTGATTAATTACAATTTTTTTTTTGTAAATTATATATCAGAAAATCCAAGGCTTCCAGGAGAAATAGGGAAAGCTTGTTCGTGAGGAGGAGTTTATTAAATAAGAACGTGGAGCACTTTCCAAGTCCACTGGAATTATCTTCAAGATACTTCCGCGCCACGCTCGATAAAAGTCAAAGTATATTATTTCAGAATCGTCAATGAATTTCGTTTAATAAATTACGTATTGTCACGAAATTGTACAAAATTTTTAAACGTATTGAAGATAGAAACATAATTTAAAGGATAAAAACTATAGTACTTAATATGTTACAACTTATAATGTTATTAATTCATTTTAAATATGAATCGTATACTGAAATTAGACTTTTGAAAAATAGGTAAGCAAAATAATCAAAAAATTATTATATTATTATATTTCTGTCTGTGTAAGTCCCTGTTATATATATACCTGACCTTTTTATTCTGGAATTATTGAAAACTGTTATTTTTCTAATAGACAGAAACAGTGGTGTGCCAAAGAAGAGCCTTGGCAGACTCTCAGTAGTTATAGCTTCTTTTGTAAGTATTAGATAACACTGTTTGGATGCCTTAGTCAAAATATCTAATAAATTTTAGGTGGTTGTCGAAGTCTACGCCGAGGTAGCTCAAGTTGTTATTGATACGTTGACCTATTACACTAAAAGAAGAACGGCGTCTTAAGATTTTTGAAAATAATGTATTACTTAAAATATCCAGATCGAAAAAGGATGAGTTAAACGAAGAATTTAGAAGTCTAAACAACACTGAATTGAGGTACTGCACTCGCTAAATATAATCCAGGTTATAGTAGATTGTGGAACTTAGTAACGAACAGATTCCTAAAATGTTAATAAACTGAACCGATGGGTAAAGGGGTTCGAGGAGTAGACCGAAACGTAGATGGGAAGATTGCGTTAAGACTGATTAACAAGTCCGATTAAGACTGATTAATTTTCTAATTAACCTGTAATTCCTTTTATTCATTTTAGCTATCTTGTTTCTTAGCCCTGATGAAGGTCCGAAATTCTGGCCGAAACTTTGGCACTAATAAATAAGGGTTTACTTATTTGTTTTCTTTACTGACCGTACCCCCACCCCAAATTAATGCTGAACTTTGGGCAATCAAATTGTCTTTTCAGATAATTAAATTTAATTACATAGATTACGGAGTTGAGCTTTGGGGCTCCACTAAACCTTCGAATTCCTCTCGTATCCAATCTTTACAATCCAAAATCCTTCGTAAAATCCTCAATGCTCCTTATTTTGTTACTAATAAAACCACCCATTAAGACCTAAATGTACCTTATGTAACCGATCTACCCCGAACCCGATATTATTCCTTCCATAATAAACTCTCTAACCACCCAAACCCACTAGTTTCTAACCTTGCTTTCTCTTCCATTCCTGGAAATCCTCCGAGGCGTCTGAAAAGAAGATGGCCTCGTGACCTTATATTGTAAACTGTTTTTAGAGTTCTACTACTGGGTAGTTTCTCTACATCCTGTATCATATCATATGTCATTATGATCAAATTTACTTGTTGTATTTTTTTATACAGTTGTAAATATCAATAAATAAATAAAATTAAAAAAAATTACATAGATTGAATTTTTAAATAATTTTAAACCTGAAATTATGAAATAGATAAAATTAATTTTTTCCAGAATATATATCATTGTGCTAGGTGACATTGTTATCACGTACTCATTCTAATAATGAGCTCTTTTCACTGCGAGGTCACTGTCAAAGTGCCACTAGCTTCTGTAATGTTACTTTATGTTTTGTATTTTATTTATATAACTATTAAATTTGAAGGGTTGCGTATATTTTAAACTTTTTAAATTATTTGAAAATTTAATTTCTAAAATTAAACTTACTTTTAATTATATTAACTAGTTTATCCCTGCTAGATTTAATTTTTGTATCACATTTGCGACTTACAATGATTGTAAATAGGTGTGATTGAAGACCTTAAAAATATTTTTTCCTTTAAATTCCCCATGTTAGTAAAATTTAATCATGATTAGTATTAAAGTACCTGATAAGAAAGTTTATATTCCATGATTAATCTGTGAACAGAATGTATTCACTTTATTTTAATTTATTTTTTTTTTTAATTTAACTTTCTATTTTGAAATTATTTTATAGTTAGTTCGAGGCTCGATGCTACCACTCATGTCTATGTCATCAAGAGTTACATTTTGATTCTTTTGATAGAATTAAATCCATATTGCATAACACTAAAATTATTGTGGAAACAACACCTCTATGTGATATAATACATGAATTCAATATATATGCAGATGTACTATAACTTACTACTTGAAACATTTATGACACAATGAACAATATTATACAATGATGTGGTACAACATAAGCAATGGCGTACGAAGTTAATTTTAATGCCACTTGACCATTTAATTAGTATGTATAAATATTTGTGGATCTTGAAGATCAGTCATTAATACAAATGTATATAGTCACGCCCTACAATGAACAAACTGTTTTATAGAAAAAATATTTTTTCAAATAGTTAAAATTAAAACACTACCTGTCTGTTATTTCTTTTTTGAATTTTATCAATTTATATTTAATTTTGTTAATTATGTCCCATGTATTTATTAGGTGACAGACTTAATAATGCTGTGAAGTAGTATTAGACTTAATATGCAACATAAAAAGTAGTTTGGAATGACGAAAAATACACAAAAATGTATAATTTTTGTTAAATGACGGGCGCATACGTAGTGCGTTTTTTTTCACCAGTTCATTAAATCTTTTCATCTCACTATAGAAATTAAATAATTAATTCTTAATTTTTCTTAACTTATATGTGGGCCAATGATAGAATGACTATCTCCATAAAATCTTCGTAGTATTTTATATACGCCTGTGAAGTCTGGGGAGCGGCATCCTTCACGAAAAGGAAAAAAAACTACATTATTTTCAAAATAAAGTCCTAAGATTCGCAGTTAATGCTCCTTGGTTCATAAGAAATAGCCAATTGCATCGCGAATTACAAGTGGAGTCAATAGAGGATTATATCAAAAAACGGTTCATGAAGTTCCACTCCCAGTTGCCGACAGTAAAAGGAGCAGTGACCTACAACCTGGGAAACCCAACTTCAACCCGGAGACTGAAGCCAGGCCATTCTTTTATAAATTTTTAATAAATATAAAATTAATTCATAATCACACTACCTCTATTTACATATTATTATTACTCATTTTATTTATTCATTATTATTATTTTTTATTTTTCAATTTTCTTCTCTGGTCCCTTTTTCAAATTAACTTGTTTCTTTTTACTATTAGAAGACAATTGTTTGTTTTATTTAAGTGTACCAATAACATTATTTTTT
>NW_027105200.1:10624-13916 GCF_000696795.3 Halyomorpha halys | reverse complement strand
AAGAACATTTTATATAGTTAGGGGTGTCATTTGTATGACTATACCCCCTCATAATCAACTGTTAAAAAATATATATAATATAAGTAATATCAACCATGTAAGGCCCACCAGGCCGATCTGATATAAAAATAAAATAAAAAAAAAAGACTTAATAATAAGATATGATTAACACTCAATATAAATAGATAAAATTCAAAACATAAATAACAGTGGAACTATCTGCTAGAAAGAGCGGTTATACGTTTCAAAAACCAAACCAAACCCTTCCACCGAAGATTTACCTTCCTCCATTTCACCCCTACTCCATAGTTACAGCACAAACTTTGAGTTGTATCACAAGAATGTAGAATGAACTGTAATAGACAACTGTAAGTAATAATGTTTTAATTGTAATAGTTTCTATATTAAATTATACTATGTAAATGCAGTTTTTTTTTATAATTATGTAGTTGGAAAAATTATTATTTTTTTTTTCATTGTAGGGTATGACTATATAAACAATAAAGTTGCGAAACGTCATCTCAATAGTTGCATTATTGACTGATCCTCAACATCCATAAAAATGTATATCATTATCAGTAAAAAAAAAAGTTATCAAATTATATACGAGGGTAAGTTAAAATTTATTAACAATTTAGTTATATGTTTGTTTATGTTGGTAGCACTGTCGTTTTGTGTTGATGACGTATTTAGCTTCCTATTTGATTACAATAAAATTTTATAACTATATTGCCGATAATAATTGACTTACCCTCGTACATATCAAAAAAGTTTAATCGAAAAAATGGGTGCATTGAAATTAAGGTTTTCAGAAATTTAGTAGTATGGCTTTTTTTCTCAGAAATTTTATGATTTGTTGTAGCATAAAATAATCCTTTAAACCAGATTTTTAAATCCCCAAACAGTATAATAAATATTAGTTTGATTAAACGAGGGTTAATTAGCCAAAAAAGGAATGCTAAATAAATGTACCAGCTTCTTGACAGGTTTAGTCCAGTAAAACATTTAACTCAAATTCATACTCATCTATAACACATTTAATACTATTTTAATCTTCCAGTTTAAAATGTAATAAATCCAAATGCTAATTTTTTCAAACTAATTAATGTTCTTTCATCATAATCTATTAATTAAATAATAGATTATGATGAATAGAACACAGAAAATACGAGTAAAAAAAAACTTGATATAACAAATGAAAGTGATAAAGCGACTGTCAGAAAAAGGGCATGCAGAAGAAAAGTGAAAAATTGAAGAGAATTAGTGAGGCGGAACAGAATATATGACAGCAATTTCCTTTTCTTTTGACAAATCAGTGATGCCCGACTCTTCGCTCTGAAAGCCTATTTTAGCTTCCATAATTCAAAACGGTTGATGTAGTCAATTTTGATTGTTTATTTATCAACTTAAATATTCTAATATGGTAGCTACGCTTCTTTTTTCTGTTTCAATACAAATCCGTCTTTTTGTTTTACTGATTTATAAGAATAGAGTACGCCCAAAACGTTATCGTCTTTTTGTCTGACGATTAAAATTGAATAAATCAACCTGATCTTCATCAATTTGACATGATATATCTTAAGCATTTGAAATTTTTCAATCAATCTCCTGAAGTCTTCACATAAAAGCAATCGATCGGCAACATGTTTTAAGAAAAGCACAGCAAAAGAACGAGACCTTTTTTGGTAAACCTCTTCTCCTGTTTTGACTATATCCGAGATATCAAAATCGTTGATAATATTTAATAAAGTTATAAAACATGCTAAATATATAAGTATAATCAAGACAAAATAATTTTTTTTCTAAAATACTGTATTTTCATTATCTAATATATAAAAATCAATTTTTGTTTGTTTCCTGGAAGGTTATAGACTGTTTGGTAAAAAAAATTATCAACAAAATTATGCGTAGCTCGGATAGTATACATTTTTTTCATATGTCAATATTTTTTTTCGTTAATTATATTTCAATAACAGTATTTGTGTGGTTATTGAATTTTCCACAAAAAAAATAAAATTAAAATAAATGAATTCTGACAATTATTATCTACGATACATCAATTATTATTTTTTAAAAATCTAGAATTTAGGCAGGTTTTCTTTGACTTTTATTTTTGCATCATAACTTGAAAGCAGTACACCGCCGGAAGCTGGATGTTTGCTCTTTCAACCTATACTAACAACATTTTGAACTAATGCCCATATAAAATATAAATATTGGTTTCAAGTAAAGAAAACAATATAATATAATATATATCAAGTTCGGTAAGTGTCCATAGATGCAGTTTATAGAACACTAAACCACTTCCAAGTTTCATGTAGATTGGTAGAGCTCTGTTATATTTTTTACCATATATTTTTATTATATAATGTTATTTAGTGCTATAACCTAAACAGATATAACAAGCAATTAATCCTATGTGTAAATAACTACATATTTTAACTTATATTGAACTTTCAATTGTATTAAATAAATTTATCTACATCACTAAATATAGCAATTGAGAATCATGGTGGGGTTAGTAATAAAATTTCAAACTTTTTAATTTACAGATGGAGATATATGTAATAAAATTAAATAGTTGTATTTTTATATTATATGATACTTAGATAATAATCATTTTATTAATTCAACAATAAATGGTTTTATTTATTTTTAACTGTAGTGATGCAGTTGTGTAATTGCTAACACAATGCAAAGTATTGCTAGCTCTTAGTTATATCTAATGTACTCGAAATCGTCTGCTATAACATCCAAAGTTTATTTTATTTTTATAATCTTACGAAAGTTTATCCATTTCAACAATATAAGTTATACCAATTAATGTCGATACACTTTTATTTCTTCGTGTTAGTCAGTTTTTTGTACCGCTTGTCTATCTTACAGATTTTTATTTATTCATATGTTTATTTTACAAAAAAAAACAACACAATATATCTCTAAAAATATCGCTGATAAATCTCTTTCTTGTATTTTGCTTATTTGAAATAAAACTGATAACAGTCACCTCCAACTGTATACTTCCAATTTTCTGTCACTGTTCCGCAAGCTCTTAACTGGAACAGATAGGAGGCCCTGATTTGTTCTTTCCTTACTTATTATTATCATTAATTTTATTTTTTGTTGACCTTACTTCTTTATTTTCCGTCTTTTAGTGAGTTAAATTTTGTTTTCTCTTATCTACTTTTCTATTTTTAATTGTTATTACCCAAAACAGATATGCGTCTTTTTATTCCAAACTCCTTAACCATCCTAACCCATTAATTCTTAATCTTTCATCCTTAACAATCCC
>NW_027105200.1:8085-9554 GCF_000696795.3 Halyomorpha halys | reverse complement strand
CATTACCTTATAATCCTCCTAGGCGTCTGAAAAGAAGATGGCCTCGAGATCTTCTTCTCTAGAAATGTTATTGGAGTTCTATCAGTGGATAGATTCTCCACATGTTTTTATCATGTCACTATGTCACCTACAGCAAATTTACTTGTTGTATATATGTATATACAGTTGTAAATATCAATAAATAAATTATTAAAAAAAAAATTAAATCCGCTTATATTGAGTGTTCTCCGTTATTAATTCATTTATCATAATCATTATTTCGAGTCATTGAATCAAACCTTTCAGCCTAAACTTAACCCTATCTGGCCACGTGTTTGTTTTCTGGACAATTATACGGTTGCCACGTTGCCTGATAAAATCTGGTATGGCTTAAGAGTGAAAAATAGTGATTTCACAGCCATCGTGTTATGAGATTTAAATATTTTTTTTAGTTGAAAATAGATTAAAAAATAATCAGAATAAACCATTACTGAAAACATATAGTTCAGTAACCACTTTCGTAACATGCAAAGAGCTCTTTATTGTGGACTGATTTGACAGAGCTTAATGGAATTGACAAAGTATTTAACGAGCTTGTAAATTCACTTCCTTCAAAAATATCATCATGTCTCACTTTTTTTCCCCTTTGACACTGTCCTAATGACGTCTCCATGGTTCTACAGACACTAACAAACCTATTAAATATTCCTGAGAGTCTCAGTGAATTCATAAAAGTGATGAATTCGTCCTATTCAGTTTAGTTACAATACGAAGCACTCCGAAAATTAGTCGGAAGTAATTTATGGCTAGAAAATTTTGTTTAAACTCTGTTAAACCACAAATCCTGAATAAAATATTTCTCATGAATATTATATTGATATAGTAACATTTATTAATTTGTTGATTATAATTTATCAATATATGGGCATGATATATATATCAGTTTCAGAGCGGTATACTGAGAGGTAAGGTGAGACATACTTCACTGCAAAGAGCAAAGACACTCGACCTACCAACTGGTCTATCGAGCGGCAATTATGATGAACACACGGAGTGGAGATGTCTCTACTCAGGACCGCCATAAGATGAATATTCCTTAACTCTGGTGGGAATCGAACGCACAACATTTTGAACCAAATACGATAGAACTCTCACCCCCAACGTTCTCGGCTATACCGTCCTTTATAAATTTATAGTCTTAAACACTTTCTTGAGACTGGTTAATTTTGTTAAAATAAATAATTTAATTTCTATCCGCGCTGGGATCTTTTGAGCTCTGCTCTACCCTTCACAGATAGAGTGGGCTCAGGGATACTCAGTTCGATTGTGTAAATATTGTATATTAGAGTGTAAATGTGACTAGAGACTATATTATTTTATCATTATGTTATATTATTTATTTATTTTTCATACAGATAGTTTGATTATGTTCATTTGGTTTATTATTTTGTTTGTATATATTTTAAGAGAGTTTTTTTTTATTTATTTAT
>NW_027105200.1:0-8025 GCF_000696795.3 Halyomorpha halys | reverse complement strand
TTATTTATTTTATTTTATTTTAGTATGTATGAGATCATTCATCACTATTACCTATTGCCCACAACTGTGTGGCAGATTGTAATATCTATCAATAAATAAAAAGTATTATTATTAAAAAAAAAAATTTCTATTCATTTTAGTCTCAACACATTTTATTTTTCTTACATGTCCGACGTTTCGGCCAATCCGGCCATCCTCCTACACAATCTTAATAAAATTTTGGAACTAAATGATTTAAAAACTCAACTTCACGCAGGCTATTCTGCCCAGGTCAAAGCAACAATTTCTAATTAGTCAATTTTCAGATTAAAAACAAAAATTAAAATTCATTTCATCAAAAATTATCACAGTCATTATTTGTTAAAACTTTATTACAACAATCAATTGTTGAGTATACAAATCATTAAGTTGAGTTTTTAAATCATTTAGTTCCAAAATTGTATTAAGATTGTCCCTGAGGATGGCTGGATTGGCCGAAACGTCGGACTTGTAAGAAAAATAAAATGTGTTGAGATTAAAGTGGATAGAACTATTTATATTAACAAGGCCTTTATAAATTTCAGTAATTTATACTTGCATCCCTGAAAATGTAATTTGAGTCCCAAAATAAATAAGCATGATAAAAACATGATATCACTAACGCCGTAATCTTGTTATAAATTTTAGGTTTGTATTTTAGTAAAATTTAATTACATCAATCACAAATTATATCGTTGATTAATAATTTTAGTTTATAATTTTGATTTTTAAAAAATGATAAATAAAAGAAAATGTAACAATAATATTTAGTCATTATCATTTTAATTATAACAATAAAAAAATGACTGTTTTAAAGAGACGTGGAAGCATTAAAATTTTTATTTTTATTGCGAACTCTTAAACTCATCTTTCATTCTATTTCAGGAAATAAACCCTCTCCTCTTCTCTCCAAGTGGGAAAACTCTAATAAAAATTCAGTATTATATTAAAAATTTCATGTAAGAAAATATCCCTTGACAGCTAAACGAAGCTTAAAATTCCAAACCAATATTTGATTTGGTATTAAATAAAATATCAGCTGATGCACAATACTTTATTTACTACAGTGCATTATACAGGGTTTATTAATATCTATTTTATTGAAGATATCTAATTTATCCTGAGGGATCGATAACCGACTGGATAAGGATACTTAAGTCCTAATCTGAAATTTGTATATATATGTTTTTATATCTTTATTGAAATTTACAACTATACATAATAATACATTCAGTAAATTTGATATAAGTTTATAATAGAGTGATACTGGCGTATAGAGAAATTACCCATTGGTAGCACGTTTTTTCATTAGAAGGTCTCGAGGCCATCTTCTTTTCAGGCACCTCGGACCATTGTCAGGAATGAAAGAGAAAGCAAGATTAGAAACTAATGGATTTGAGTGGTTAGGGAGTTTATAATGGAAGGATGAATATCTGGTTCGAGCTAGATCGGTTACATAAAGAACATTTAGGTCTCTATGCATAATTTTATTTGGAAGAAAGTAAGGAGCATTGAGGATTTTACGAAGGATTTTGGATTCAAACGATTGGATACGAGAGCTCAACATCGTATGATGAGCCTTATTATTGTCATGTAGGTGAATTGGAAGTTTAAGCAGTTTGTCTAGTACGTGCTGTAATAGTCGGAATCGACGTGCAGTTTCCTGTCTTTTCCGTCTTTTGTGAGGATTCAAAGACAGTCGTTTGTCAAGATGTAATTCAAGGTAACGGTTCTGTTCTATAGGAGTAAGAACAACATTATTAAAGTATACTGTAGCGCAGTCGGCAGGTTTTAGACGAAGAATATTATCTTGAGGAACACCAGCGGATTTAGAATAGAGGGATGAATAGGAATAATTGTGGGTTACTTGGAATAATCTATCAGTGAGAAAGAAACGGATGATGAGAAAGTATGTGGGAGGTAGGAATTTACGGAGTGTGTAAAGCAGTGGGTGCCGTAAACCAAATCAGAGCAATTATTTTTATAAAAGATATGTGTCTTAGGAAAATGTGTTTACGCATTCGTTACCGAAAGCAGTGGACAAGATCTGTTAAAATTGATATGCGACCAAATCACACAAATTTCTGAAAAATTCATCTAATTCGTATTGATGATTCGATCTATTATTCTTAAACACAAATTTGATTATAGACCAACAGCCACGGTTCCAAATTTGATCTGTCATATCTTGAACGTGCGAGCTATAATTGTCAATTCTAAGGACATTTATTTATTTTTTTATTCATTTTCTATATAAATAATAAATGAAGGCCATAACTTTAGTAGCTGGGAAGTAATAGAACTACCCAAAATCAAACAACAACATATAGGATAGAGAATATAAAAAAAAAAAAGAAAAAGTAAATAAACAAATTTCTGAAAATTTTGAATTTTATTTTAGTAAATGATAGGGATTTTAACTTCGATTCAATATGACTATCTTTCGATTTCATCTTTCACGGTTTGAGCCATTTCTTTTTTAATTTTTGTTTTAAAAAAAAGTATTTTTCCAATCTTTACCAATATTTTAGTTTTATTTCAAAATCATATTGTTTGAAATGAGTAAAATTAGGCCTATCAAGGATGGTCGAAGAGATAAGTAATGTTGGCACTTTATCATTTTATTTTTGTGATTTGGTCATCTAGATGTCAATACCGATGCCTACCAAACGTTCGTTGGCAGCCTCATTTAGAAAAGGGTGAAACTGCCCCGTTAAACTTATCCCCTATTAAGATAACTAGTTTTTCTATAGGCTATTGTTTCTCCAGCCCAAGATGTATGATATATCAAAATCAACTTAGGTAAAGCAAATAAACAAAAACTTATTTATTTGTGCCTATTTCTTAATTTTCTATTCTCCTTATTTCTTCTCCATTGTTCCTTCCTTTTTTATTTTTTTCCCGACACTCTATCATTTATTTTAGCTTATTTTGTACTCATCTATGTAACTAAAACATTTTTTTACTCATCTATATAATTTTCTTGCCCATTGTATTCCATATTTTATTTTTAATATTTAAGTCCATTAATCATCATTTACATTTTCTTCCGTACCTTTTAACATATTTATTTCTTTATTTTTTCAACACTCTCTTTTTTTTCTATTTTTTCACAATTCATTTTATATAATTTTTACTTTTATAATATTATATTTCATCTTTTATTGTTATGAATTACCTTCTATCCACTTCTATTGTTATTAAACAACTATTCTCTGCTCAAATCATTGTTATGTATATTTCCCAATTTGTTTGTTTATTATTTTTCTTTATTTTAACGTTTCTCTGAGTGATGTTTATCATCTCTGTTTTGATTTTTAGCCCTGATGAAGATTTGGAATTCAGGTTGAAACTTCGTCACAAATAAATAAGTTTTTGTTTATTCGCTGACCGATACCCACAACTATCTCCTCATATTAATTTGCAGTCAACTAACATTTTAATATTTTATTTTTATTATACACACATTGTATACAAATTTCTCATTTCAAATTTATTGTATTCTTTCTTCCTCTCTTTTTTTTTTTCTTAATTTTACATTTTCCTTTCTTTTTTAACTTTTCTAGCACACATTTTTTTTTTTCTAAACCTTTTTGATTATTTTCTTTTTCTTTGAAAATTGTTGTGAACTGATTAGATTGCTAGTGTTATTCAGAGATTTATGTTTGTGTTATAACACCACTCGCCCTAGCATAGTTTTGGTTTAGCTCCATTGTGGATTTTAGATCAGGTAATTAAATAACTTTAATATGTTATTAACTGGAGGATATGCAAATTATTGGCTAAGTTAGGTTGCTCTAACTCGCTAATACCAACAGGGGCCCAAGTCAAACATGACCTGTCTATATTGTAGGGCTAACTTACTCCTACGCTATTGATGTTGCAGCGTGTAGTGGTCTGTTCACGTCGTCCTACCCCCCTGTCGTATCTGTGGATTACAACGATCGGTTTGATTTCTACCGCTTCCTCAATCTGCATACTATACGCTATCATCGAAATTGTATCGTGTCAAATTGTATCGTGTCAAATTGTATCGTGTCAAATTGTATCGTGTCAAATTGTATCGTGTCAAATTGTATCGTGTCAAATTGTATCGTGTCAAATGGTCGATACTTATGTAATGTTTCAACTTGGGAAACCATGAATGGTTAAATGGCTCTCAGCTAACTCCTTATAATTCCTTTATGCATTAAACAAATATTATTGGTAAATAGAGATATAAAGTACAGATAAAATCTGTAATCATTTTTATGAGAAATTCGAGGTTCAGACGGGTTTCAAAACATGGCGATTCTTCATCACCTATCTTATGTAATCTCGCACTAGAATACGTTATTAAAAATGTGATGTATAGCAAAAAGGGATTAACATTAGTTTTGGACATGCTAATGATTTGGTATTATTCGGTGATGAAAAGAAAACTATACAACTAAATACAAATGCGTTGATAAATTCTAGTAAGGTACTAGGTCTCAAAATAAATACGGACAAAACAAAACATATGATTTAGCAGTGGAAACGGATATCGGTGATATAGGTTTAGGAGGAAATTCATTTGAAACAATAGATTGGTACAAGTATTTATGTTCTACGGTAACTGGAAGAAAATGAAATTAATGAGGAAATAAAAGCGAGATTAAAAGTAGGAAATGCTTGTTATTTTTTTTTAATCTCGAAATTTCTTAGCTCGCATCTTCTTTCCAAAAACTCCAAAGTTGCAATTTACAAAATTAATATCCTTCCTATTGTTCTTTATGGGTACAAAAAGTGGCCTATCATACTAAGGGGAGTACAGTACCTTAAAGTTTTTGAAAATAAAGTATTAAATAAAATATTCGGACCGAAAAAAGATGAATTAAACGGGAGAATTTAGAAGACTACACAATGCTGATTTGAGAGAACTGCACCCGCTAAATATATTTCAAGTTGTAATATTGCAACTAATAAGACAGGCTTTCGAGAGGTAGACCGAAACGTAGATGGGAGGATTGCGTTAAGTCTGATTTAGTCGATTTGGGCTTAGAAGGGGCTTCGATTGGTGGTATCAGCATCGAACCGTCGGGTTCCCTAAGCTATTATTATTACTATTATCAAACAAATATTATGAGTTTTACTCGCTAAATGAAAACTTTTTATTAATATAACATATAATATGGAATGATTTATTTTCTTTGTTAAAGAAATATTATTAAAGCTTTTTTTATGTATTTATAAGCATTTTGTGTAAAAATATTGTGAACTATATGACATTGAGTTAGAAGTTTTAGTATATTGAACCGTAATAGCTTAGTAAGCCGAGAAGCGTCAAGTGAAGAGCAGCAGATAAGTTCCCTGAGTGCTTAACAAGTACACTTAAATGACTTCTTGTCGATTCCTCTCACTGGTGAAAATCACCCACTTTTACCGTCATAACATTCATACGTTTCGTTACATTATTGTACAATAATATGATAACAATTATGCCCTATTTTTCCAATATTTAAAAATTGAAAGTTTAAGATGCGTATAGGTCATATTTTGTTGAATGTCTCAAATATAAAAGGCGTTTTATTGAAAGGATCGATATTCTTAAGGTTTATGGAGAGTAACTACCTGGAATGCAATTCTCTTTAAATATACACATGTCAAAATTTCGGCATTAAATCCTAATAAATATACCAAACAAACATAATAAACAATATGGGGATTGTTGAGTCCAAAGGCCTTTCATTTAAGGTTTTGAGGAAAATAAAATGGAGGGTCACTTTAATTGGGTGTAAGACCCAAAAATCTACACTTATCAATACCATCTAAGGCTAACAGCATGGCAACTGCCACATCATAGGTTTGATCCCTAACAAGTAGGATCCTGAAGACTCTCCATGGACCTCTGGCCTGTTCTCTCTCAGTCACAAGCCTTCAAAGATGTCCAGCTATGGAAGACAGGGTGCAGATGGGGGCTCACAACTAAGCCAATTATTCACATTCTACTACTAAATACAAAATGGTTACTCTCAATCTAATCAACCCGTCTCATCGAAGCACTACTGTTTCCCAACCATCTAAATTTTAACTAACTAAGTTAACATTATTATTATTATTATATATATACTTGACGGCCTAATCATTTATCTTTTCCACAATATATTCTGTACTTTTCCATCAATCTTTTTTTATCTTCAATCAACTACATCTGAAATGGATTACCCTAAATTTATTCAGGCATTACTCCACTACAAACTGCATTATGGACTGTCGTCAAAAAAGGGATTAAAAGGAATGTACTTTTCCTCAAAAAACTTGATTATGTGAAAGTGTTTGTAAACCTTTATGTTCACAAGTATTTTTCTCAATTATTCATGTCTGTGAGGTTTTTCTTGATTCCTGAATTTTTTCATACAAATAATTGTTATTTTTATATCTCCTAAATTAGGAATATTTTCCACAACAGACATTTTGGGATAATCTGATACGATGTGATGATCTTCAAATCATTATATTATGAATATTTTAATTGAAATTTAAATAAAATGTAATTGTTGCATTTTATCATCTAAACAAAGTTGTTACTTTTTATAGAATAAGACTACTAATTCATTTTCCTTAAATGATATTTCTGTATTCAGGAAAATATAAATTAATATATTATTAGTTTATTATTAAATAAATTATACATTTAATTAAACGTTATTGTTTTAATTGACCATGTAATACCCCAAATATTGTTATTTAAATAAAACTACGATGTGTAATAAAACGGAAATTTTTGTTACTAACAAATATTATCTGAGGGATGTGCGCAACCGTTATCATACCACTCGCAAAATTTACGGTTTCTTTTCACAATAACATAATATTTGTGGATTGGGCATGTAATGGTTTTTCAGGAGCTAATTTTTATTCTTAAGAAAAATTATAAAAGTAGGAGAGCAGACAGAGCGAAAACCTTTTTCAGGGTCTGAAACTGATAACCCAAACGAAATCGTAATAAATGTTAAATTGGTTTTAAAAAATAAATTCAATTTTAAATAGTTTGGAATCAACCAAGATAAAATTGTTGATTAGATCAACATGAGATATGAATTCTTTTTGCTGGAACTTTTTTTTTTACCTTAAATACATTTTTTAAAGATTAATGGATTGCTTAATCTTAAAAATCAGTTCAGAGAAAAACAATAGATTTCAAGAAAATAGAACGAATGAAACTAGTTTTAATCACAATTTAATAATTTCGATTTTATTTTTTTACTGATATATACATACCTTTGGACATTGGAGACGATTTCCACTTTAAATGGTAGCCTGGTAGGAGACTGTTGGAGGAGTTTTACCATATTTATCCAAAACCGCGTGCGATTCAGCAGATTACAAAAGAGCCAAGTCTTTGAAAGTCAATTACCTGCTGAATATGGATAGGCCGGGGGTGGAGTATTGCTGGGGACAAGCCTCTCCCCAACCACCCATCAAGTCTTTCCCTATCGATACTACCGAATTAGTAATATGATAATCGATTGCGGATTTGGTAAATATAATAATCGAACGCTACCTCTATATTATACGCCTATTACCTTTGTTATATTACCATCTCGGATATACCGCTTGGTGATCATAAAACTAATTTATGATAGATCGTTATTAACAAATCAAGTGCATCAAAAACCTTTGGATAGTACTTTCAAAAAACTTTAAAATATATTAAATATGTATGTTCTGTAGAGAATGTTCTACTTGTGATAATTATAGATTTTTTTCAATACTCTTTAATATTTAAATTATTATATAATATATACGTTTATAATTATCTTTTATCTATATAATTAACAGTATTATTTCAAATTATGAATAAGATGGTCTGAAATGGCATCAAAAAGAAAGCGAAAAATAGTTAATAACTATTTATTTGCCCCATTTTGTAGTGCTTCGCCAGGGCTAAAAATAATACAAAATCAACTAAAAATATTTTGACAAAGTAGGATAATTAGATGCAAAAATGTAAATATAAGTTTAAAATAATTATATACAAATGAA
>NW_027105199.1:4068-4912 GCF_000696795.3 Halyomorpha halys | reverse complement strand
TTTCATTGTTCTCTTTGAATTATGACCAGTAACGGATTAGTGAGAAAAGCAGTTTTGAACCTTGAGAATATGAACCAAAATAACCAACCTCAAGCTACAGTCAACCAAACTCAAGCTGCAGTCAACCAAGCTTTAGCAGCTGCCAACCCACCTCCGCAGGTTATGCAACCATTACCAGAAGTCTCCATTATCAAAAGCGAGGATGCAAAAGCACTGAAAGCAGCGGTAGTCTGCCCTGTAAAAAGAAGTATTCTCAATCAGATCCAGGCTGACGAAGAGACCCCTTGGAGGGTTATCAAGGAAAGATTAAAGAAGGCGTTTGGAGGAGGACGGTGGGCCCCAGAGGAAGATATATTCATGATGTTCAGAGAAACTAAAAAACCGAGACAGTCTAATGGTCAGTATGCCGCAGAACTCCTGGCACGATATAACAGAATTCAAGACAAATTCACCGAGATGTTGGAGTCGATCGAAGTACAGGGTCGAATGGAATTCTTATCTCTGGTGCAAAAGATACAGTTGGCAAAGGAGCTAGGGAGGAAGGAAGGATTTCCGAGAGAGCGCTCGTTTGTGGAAATAGCACAAGATCTCATAGAAGTGAACGCTAGAGAGGTAGAGGCCCGAATGGAAGTAGAAGAACCAGGGTGGACTACCAACGTCCAAGAGAGAACATGGGAATGGTAGAAGAGAGAGAGCTATGGACCAAGAAAATAGAAGAAGCCTAGCTAAACCCAGTAACAATAGTCGGGGGGAGGACCGCAAATGTCACGGATGTGGTAAAATTGGACATTTAGTGGCTCATTGCCCGCGCACGAGGTGCTTTGAATGTGGCAATGAGGGGCAC
>NW_027105199.1:0-753 GCF_000696795.3 Halyomorpha halys | reverse complement strand
ATCAACTTTCTAATGAATAACAAATTGTTTAACCTATCTCCCAAATAGAGTTTTGTGAATAAAAATTGAAAAGAAAATAAATAAACTTAAGTAAAATTAAAAGTATCGGTGAAAGCAAAATCTTAAAAAAGAGAAGGAATAAAGATGCGACACGCTTGAACTGCTGTGAAATATTGGCTTTATTGTGTTCCGTACCTCTATATATACATCTTCAATCAGCTGACATCGAAGTAACAGCTAGGTCAAACCGTAAATCCCTCCACTAGTTTACGAACAATCCTCGTAAACTAATACTATAGAGTGTAATAACTATCCTAACAGAAAAAAAAAAAAAACAAATCCTATACAATTATCATTTTAAAAAAAAACAAAAACAAAAAACAAGCTCCCCGTAGTAAAAGATAATATTAATAATATAATTTAATCCTAAGAACACAATACATGCCAATATTTACAAAAGTTAAACTTTCTTAAAACAAAAACAATAAATAGAATAAATTTACATTTTCTTTAATACAGTCTGGATGTGGCAATATAAGGACACCCTAGATTTTGTGATTGCCGGAAGTTTAACTGATCAATACGGACAGTCCTCCACTTTCTCGGTCTACTGACACTTTCTAATGTAAATATGTTGTGTTCTCTAATAATTATCACCCTGAATGGACATTCGTATCTCCTTACGCCTGTTTGACCCCAACTTCCTGATGACCCTGTCCGCGAGGGACGTCAGCGGAGGATGGTGGAGCCTGA